>NC_135966.1:3036298-3231286 GCF_053455715.1 Rhinoraja longicauda | reverse complement strand
CTAAATCGTACTTGCCTGCACATAAACCATATCCACACAATAGTCACAAAAAGCTGGGGTAACTCAGCGGGACAGGCAGCGTCTCTGGAGAGAAGGAATGGGTGACGTTTCGGGTCAAGACCCATCTTGCGTCGATGCGAAACGTCAGCCATTCCTTCTCTCCAGAGATGCTGCCTGTCCCGCTGAGTTACTCCAGCTTTTTGTGTCTATCTTCGGTTCAAACCAACGTCTGCAGTTCCTTCCTGACCAGATCCCCACGTTTGGATCAGTTTAGCTCAGATTATTGCCACTTGTCCCGAGGTTCGGTGGAAAGGTTTTGTTGCGTGCTAACCAGTCAGCGGAAATACAATACATGATTACAATCGAGCCGTCCGCCGTGTGCAGATAAAAGATGTCTGATATTAGCTTGTACCAATCTGGCAGCTTCAAATGCCACAGTCATATCTGTCTCCACACATTCCGGACACTCACCACCCTTCGTATAAACATCTCGATCTGCACATCGTTAGTTTAGTTTAATTTATTATTGTCACGTGTGCAGCAAAATCTTTTTGTTCGCTTGCTTTCCAGTCGGCAGAAGGACCACACATGATTACAATCAAGCCGTCTCCAGATACAGGATAACGGGAATAATGTGTAGTGTAAGATCAAGTCTAGAAAAGTACTTCAAAACACTTGTTCCTCGTCCTGAAATATCATCAAAACAGATGTCAATAAATCCACACTGTTTCAGCTGGGGGCAAAAGCAGATTTTTGGGACACGTGCAATTATAAATGAACAATGAAAGACCTTAGAGGGTGATTGAAACGCCTTGATCTCAGATGGTCCATAAACCACAAGAGGTAAACCGGGATCTCTTTGTCATGAGACACCCCCTCTAAATGAAAGTACAGGTTTAAGGAACTTGTAGGAAATGGGAGAGGAATAATATATATCACCCATAAATGAACTGGTCGCTGTTGACAAAATTAGAATGCAACAAAGCTTGGCGACACAGTCCAAGTTATATCGAAAAGTATAAGATTATTAAGGGGTTGGACACGTTAGAGGCAGGAAACATGTTCCCAATGTTGGGGGAGTCCAGAACCAGGGGCCACAGTTTAAGAATAAGGGGTAGGCCATTTAGAACTGAGAGGAGGAAAAACTTTTTCAGTCAGAGAGTTGTGAATCTGTGGAATTCTCTGCCTCAGAAGGCAGTGGAGGCCAATTCTCTGAATGCATTCAAGAGAGAGCTGGATAGAGCTCTTAAGGATAGCGGAGTCAGGGGGTATGGGGAGAAGGCAGGAAAGGGGTACTGATTGAGAATGATCAGCCATGATCACATTGAATGGCGGTGCTGGCTCGAAGGGCCGAATGGCCTCCTCCTGCACCTATTGTCTATTGCGGGTAGAGTTGCCGCCTCACAGCGCCAGACACCCGGGTTCCATCCTGACTGAGGGTGCTGTCTGTAAACATAGAAACATAGAAAATAGGTGCAGGAGTAGGCCATTCGGCCCTTCGAGCCTGCACCTCCATTCAATATGATCATGGCTGATCATCCAACTTAGTATCCTGTACCTGCCTTCTCTCCATACCCCCTGATCCTTTTAGCCACAAGGGCCACATCTAACTCCCTCTTAAATATAGCCAATGAACTGGCCTCAACTACCTTCTGTGGCAGAGAATTCCACAGATTCACCACTCTCTGTGTGAAGAAAAACTTTCTCATCTCGGTCCTAAAAGACTTCCCCCTTATCCTTAAACTGTGACCCCTTGTTCTGGACTTCCCCAACATCGGCAACAATCTTCCTGCATCTAGCCTGTCCAACCCCTTAAGAATTTTGTAAGTTTCTATAAGATCCCCCCGTCAATCTTCTAAATTCCAGCGAGTACAAGCCGAGTCTATCCAGTCTTTCTTCTTATGAAAGTCCTGCCATCCCAGGAATCAATCTGGTGAACCTTCTCTGTACTCCCTCTATGGCAAGAATGTCTTTCCTCAGATTAGGAGACCAAAACTGTACGCAACTGTACGGAGTTTGTACATTCTCCCTGTGACCACGTGGGTTTTCTCCAGGTACTCTGGCTTCCTCCCACCCAACAAAGATGCGCAGGTCTGTAGGTGAATTGGCTTAGGTATAAATGTATATTGCCCCAGTGTGCGTAGGATAGTTTTAATGTGCGGGGATCGCTGGTCGTCACGGACTTTTCCACGCTGTATCTCAAAAGTAAACTAAACTGATCATTCTGCCAGCATCACTGGTTACACTAGCACAAGGGAAAGTCTTCAAATGTTAGACACAAAATGCCGGAGTAACTCAGCGGGTCAGGCAGCAACTTTGGAGAAAAGGAACAGGTGACATTTTGGGTCGAGACCCTTCTTCAGACTCAAATGAATTCAAGAGTTGTTGTTTAATATCCAGGACCAGGAAAGAAGTAACTTAGATTAATAGAGACAATAGACAATAGGTGCAGGAGTAGGCCATTCGGCCCTTCGAGCCAGCACCGCCATTCAATGTGATCATGGCTGATCATTCTCAATCAGTACCCCGTTCCTGCCTTCTCCCCATACCCCCTGACTCCGCTATCCTTAAGAGCTCTATCCAGCTCTCTCTTGAATGCATTCAGAGAATTGGCCTCCACTGCCTTCTGAGACAGAGAATTCCACAGATTCACAACTCTGTGACTGAAAAAGTTTTTCCTCATCTCCGTTCTAAATGGCCTACCCCTTATTCTTAAACTGTGGCCCCTTGTTCTGGACTCCCCCAACATTGGGAACATGTTTCCTGCCTCTAACGTGTCCAACCCCTTAATAATCTTATACGTTACGATAAGATCTCCTCTCATCCTTCTAAATTCCAGTGTAGACAAGCCCAGTCGCTCCAGTCTTTCAACAAACGACAGTCCCGCCATTCCGGGAATTTGTGGAAACAAACAACTGTAGATGGTGGTAAATACCAAAAATAGACACAAAGTGCTGGAGGAACTAAACGGGTCAGGCAGCGTCTGTGGTGGAGATGGACAGACGATGTTTTTCTGCTCAGGACTCTCCTTCAGACTCAAGATATCAGCCAGCATCTGTGGAATGGAATAAAGACCCACTATGGATCTTTGACGGCACGATGGCGCAGCGGTAGAGTTGCAGCCTCACAGCGCCAGAGACCCTGGTTCGATCCTGACTACGGTTGCCATCAGTTGAGAGTTTGCACGTTCTCCCCGTGACCACATGGGATATCTCCCAGTGCTCAGGTGTGCTCCCACATCCCAAAGACGTGCGGGTTTGTCGTTTAATTGGCATTGGTAAATTGTCCCCAGTTTGTCGGATAAAACATCGTGTATGAGTGATTGCTGGTCGCCACGGACTCGATGGGCCGAAGGGCCTGTTTCCCTGCTGTATCACTCAACTAAACTAAACGAATCTTTCCTCTCTCCACAGATGCTGCCTGACGTTCTGTGTATGTCCAGAAGTTTGTAAAACATTATTCTGTACAAAGGGTGCGTTATTTATCAAATGTTTATCAAACTTGCAATGATTAGTGTGAATGATAGCAACCGGCAGGATTAGAGCCACAGAGGTCCTTTTGGGCGGTCACAGTGGAGCAGCGGTAGAGTTGCTGCCTTATAGCGAATGCAGCGCCGGAGACCCGGTTTCGATCCCGACTACGGGCGCTGTCCGTACGTTCTCCCCGTGACCTGCGCGGGTTTTCTCCGAGATCTTCGTTTTCCTCCCACACTCCAAAGACGCGCAGGTATGTAGGTTAATTGGCTTGGTGTAAACGTAAAAGAAATTGTCCCTAGTGGGTGTAGGATCGTTGGTCCCGGTGGGCCGAAAGGGCCTGTTTCCGCGCTGTATTTCTAAACTAAATGATACTTGAGGCTCTCAACATTCCCAACGTATGAAATAAAAATGGAGAGATTCCAACGATAGAGATCCAGGATTCTGATAAATTATAACAGCAGAGTAGTTATAACCTTCTTGAAATTTATTAACTCATGTTGACCCCACTGTATATCTCTTGCCTCCTAATTATTTCCAAGTTTTGATTTATTTCTGCACATTATATTGCGGGTAATTATGCATAGATCATTCCAAGTAAAGTCAGAAATCATGCCACAATCAATATCGCGGATTGGTGAATCGAGGACCAGAGGACATGGGTTTTAGGTGAAGGGGCAAAGATTTAATAGGAATCTGAGGGGTAACTTTCTCGACACAAAGTTGGAACGAGCTGCCAGAGGAGGTAGTTGAGGCAGGGACTATCCCAATGTTTAAGAAACAGTTGGACAGGTACACGGATAGGACGGGTTTGGAGGGATATGGGCCAAACGCGGGCAGGTGGGACTGGTGTAGCTGGGACATGTTAAATAAGGCAGTTGTGACTCTGAGGGTTAAATGTGCTTATCAAACTCCCTGAGGGAAAGCTTGACTTCTTAGATTTATACGAGAAACAATTTTTACTCATCTTTCCAGACTAGGGTGTTTTTCTTTATTGGTGTGCTGTTAACCAAGGCTCTCAAAGAAACCAACTGTGACAAATATTTCATGTTGGGAGAGCAAGGAAAGAGGGGGGGGGGGGGGGAAGAATAAAAAAGGTCTGAAAAAGATGACATCGAGGAGTTAAAATTAAAATGGATGACACAAATGCCTGGATAACTGGTGGTGCTTCTAATTTACGGTGTGGGCGGGTTGGGCCGAAGGGCCTGTTTCCACACTGTATCACTCTGACTCTAACCATTTGTGTGGACTTTGAAGGTACAGAACAAAAATGTTTGAAGTGTTGTCCATCCAATCGTGGAGAGTTAGAAACAACTGCAAACAAAAGCAGTCATTTACAGAAGAGTTTATTGCAATAATTGCACCTTCGCCACCAATTGGTAACTGCGATTTTAACTCAAGTTATTTATTATTTTTCATCCGCATACTGCTTCACTTTTATGTGCAGGTAATTACAGAACCCCCTTCAATGCCCAATGCACTTCAAGTTCTAACAATTTCTATTGAGGGCGTGCAGCGTAGGTTTACTAGGTTAATTCCCGGAATGGCGGGACTGTCATATGTTGAAAGACTGGAGCGACTAGGTTTGTATACACTGGAATTTAGAAGGATGAGAGGGGATCTTATCGAAACGTATAAAATTATTAAGGGGTTGGACACATTAGAGGCAGGAAACATGTTCCCAATGTTGGGGGAGTCCAGAACCAGGGGCCACAGTTTAAGAATAAGGGGTAGGCCATTTAGAACAGAGATGAGGAAAAACTTTTTTAGTCAGAGAGTTGTGAATCTGTGGAATTCTCTGCCTCAGAGGGCAGTGGAGGCCAATTCTCTGAATACATTCAAGAGAGAGCTAGATAGAGCTCTTAAGGATAGCGGAGTCAGGGGGTATGGGGAGAAGGCAGGAACGGGGTACTGATTGAGAATGATCAGCCATGATCACATTGAATGGCGGTGCTGGCTCGAAGGGCCGAATGGCCTTCTCCTGCACCTATTTTCTATTGTCTATTGTCTAAAAGTATCATGCATTTGTGTAAGTGCCAGGCGATAAGCAGAACCATTCCTTTGTATATTAACACCTTAATGTAATTTTGCTTTTACTACAACAGAAAGGCAAGTTTCACGGAAGGACTAATGTTCGTATCATGACTCCCTCACACTGAGCAAGCACAGGGCCGATGCACATTAACAGTTAACAAGGTGGCAAGTATCGGAGAGAAGTATGAGTCTACAAAATTCCGAACACCACATTTGCAAGATGCGACAGAGCCAGACAATGTCACAGTTGGGAACCGCAATGAGGCAGAAGCTTGAGGTCCATGGAACGGGAGGTTGTGACTTTGCACAGTTGACAATTCCTGGGCAGAGGTTTCTTGGTTTAGTTTAGTTCAAAGATCCAGCATGGAAACAGGCCCTTCGGCCCACCGAGCCCATGCCGATCATCGACCGCCCGTTCACATTCGTCCTGGTGTTATCCAACTTTTGCATCCACTCTCTCTGCACACTACGGGACAATTTACAGAGGGGCCGATTAACTCCTACAAACCCGCACGTCTTTGGGACGGGTGAGCAAACCACAGCACCCAGTGGAAACCCATGTGGTTACATGGGAAATCCCCCCAAAAAAATAATTCCAGAATATGGGCCGACTACTGTGTTTCGAAGGGAAGTATAAATACGTAATGGCAGCACTAAATATGTAGGGTTGGGCAGCTTACAGCCCAGTGGCGCGAATATTGATTTCTCTCACTTCAGGTAGCCCCGGCATTCCCTCTCTCTCCATCCCTCTCCCACCCAAGTCGCACCAGCTTCTCGTTCTCACCCAACAAACAGCCAACAGCGGCCTGTTCCCTTTATCATCGTCACTTTTTTTGCACATCCTTCATTCATTGTTCTTTATCTCTCCACATCACCGTCTCTATCTCTCGTTTCCCTTTTCCCCGAACAATCTGAAGAAGGGTCTCGACCCGAAACGTCACCCGTTCCTTCTCTCCAGAGATGCTGCCTGTCCCACTGAGTTACTCCAGCACCTTGTGTCTATGTTCTCCAGAGATGCTGCCTGACCCGCTGAGTTACTCCAGCACCTTGTGTCTATGTTCTCCAGAGATGCTGCCTGACCCGCTGAGTTACTCCAGCACTCTGTGAAACGTCACCTATCCACGTTCTTCACAGATGCTGCCTGACCCGCTGAGTTACTCCAGCACTCTGTGAAACGTCACCTATCCACGTTCTTCACAGATGCTGCCTGACCCGCTGAGTTACTCCAGCACTCTGTGAAACGTCACCTATCCATGTTCTCCACAGATGCTGCCTGACCCGCTGAGTTACTCCAGCACTCTGTGAAACGTCACCTATCCATGTTCTCCAGAGATGCTGCCTGACCCACTGAGTTACTCCGTTTTTTTGTGTCCACCACCACAATGGGTTTGGTTTTCAACTGCTCTTGCAAAGCCAGCATGTGGAAAAGATGTGTTATTTCCCAGCACTAAGTGTATTTGCCTGTGTGTGTCGGTACCAATCTTAATTCGGTGTGACACACTCAGGCAATGTCATTTCTTTTCCCACTTTCTGTACCAGCCAACCTGGTGATCTGAAGGAGATTAATTTTTGCTTCAATTTCAGACAATTAAGGACAATTTAACACCATGGGGTGTCCTGGCGTCAGCTAGAAATGCATTACTTAATTTCACACGTGCTTTTCATTAGTGGGAAGAAGGTGGATTTGCTGAACTTGAATGAGCAAATGGACATAATTGATATTTTCCTCCAGCACACAGTCTCCATTGCTATGTTTAGTTTAGAGATACAGCGCGGAAACAGGCCCTTCGGCCCACCGAGTCCGTGCCGCCCAGCGATCCCCGCACACTAACACTATCCTACACACATTAGGGATAATTTTATATTTCTTCCAAGCGATCCCCATACATTAGCACGATCTTACACACACTCGGGACAATTTACATCTGTAGCAAGCCAATTAATCTAAAAACCTGTACGTCTTTGGAGTGTGGGAGGAAACCGGAGCACCCGGAGAAAACCCACGCAGGTCACGGGGAGAACGTACAAACTCCGTACAGACAGCACCCGTAGTCGGGATCGAACCCGGGTCTCTGGTACCGTGAGGCAGCAACTCTACCGCTGTGCCACCGTGCCAAACGGGTCTAAATTGAAATCAGGTAAGAGATGGAAATGCTTTGCACAAATTATTTTAAATTAATCACTCTGCCCATCACTGCATTGACCACTGGCAATGGTCTGAAGAAGAGTCTCGACCCGAAACATCACCCATTCCTTCTCTCCAGAGATGCTGCCTGACCCGCTGAGTTACTCCCTGTACGGTACAGAATCAACTTCAAGCTCCTCCTATTCACATATAAAGCCCTAAATGGACATTCCCCCCCCACATCAAAAATCTTCTATCCCATCTCTCTAACTCCAGGTCCCTCAGGTCAGCCGACTTGGGGCTACTCACTATCCCGCGGTCTAGGCTTAAGCTCAGGAGTGACCGCGCTTTTGCGGTTGCAGCTCCTAGACTGTGGAACAGCATCCCTCTCCCCATCAGAACTGCCACCTCCATCGACTCCTTTAAGTCCAGGCTCAAAACCTATTTCTACTCCCTAGCGTTTGAGGCTCATTGAGGAGGCGCTGTGAACTGTTTGCGTGCTACTGTATGTTTCATTTTTTTCCTTAGTACCTAATCAGATGTACAGCACCTTGGTCAACGTGGGTTGTTTTTAAATGTGCTATACAAATAAAATTGACTTGACTTGACTTGACTTACTCCAGCATTTTTGTGTCTAACTGCATGGACCACTCCTGGTGTCTAAGATGCTGGATATTCGTGGCTCAACAGATATTCAAATTTACTAGCCAGGTTCAGGACTTTAGTAGCTACTGAACCTGCCCCAAAAATGCTAAGCATACACATTAAATACGTTGCTGCCTGAAATCAAAATCAGAAATCTTCCGAGCAACGCAGATATCCACAACCCATCTCTGAGACCAAGTCCATCAAACTCGGAGAAAACCCAAAACTTTTCCCCCCAAAGATTTGTCCATTTAAATTTAACTGTGAGTATGTTTAATCTATATACTAAAACTCTCGTCTGTTTGTTTGTTTGTTCCTGAACTACAGCCAAACGGTACACGATAGCGTGACCATTTTAGGCCCACCTTATTCACCTTCGTCCCTTTGGTGTTAATGGAAGAAGTTTCATTGAAATCGGTGTTACATTTTTAAAGTTATTCACATATTAAAGATTAAATCTATCTCCTATGGAGGGAGGGGGGAGGGGGGTAGGGGGAGGGGGGGAGGGGGGTAGGGGGAGGGGGGAGGGGGGTAGGGGGAGGGGGAGGATAAGGGAGGTTGAGGTGGATGGAATGGGGGGAGGGGAAGGGAAGGGGTGAGGGGAGGGGGTGAGGGGAGGGGGTGAGGGAGGCATGTAGGGGGAGGGGTGATGAGAGGGTGCTGCACCAATGCAGGAGAGGTTTGGGCCCAGCGGGTCCACTTGGTCTAGTTTGTTAATATATGACAACAGCCTTGGTTTGGTCAAGAGGAAAGTGCGCAAGTGTTTTATCTGTTTGAAACAATGAAATGTTGCTGGCACATTAGCCCAATGAGTACCCAAGTTCCCCTTGGCACTTAATGAATCATATCATATCATCATATCATATATATACAGCCGGAAACAGGCCTTTTCGGCCCACCAAGTCCGTGCCGCCCAGCGATCCCCGTACATTAACACTATCCTACACCCACTAGGGACATCATTTGTTTCAGATGTGATAGAATCGGAGGGGCAAGAGGTGGGGGTGTTGCATTGCTTGTCAGGGAGGATATCACAGCAGTGCTTTGGCAGGACAGACTAGAAGGCTCGATTAAGGAGGCTGTTTGGGTGGAACTCAGAAATGAGAAAGGTTTAGCAACACTTATAGGGGTGTATTATAGACCGCCAAATAGGGAACGAGAATTGGAAGAGCAAATATGTAAGGAGATAGCAGATATTAGTAGTAAGCACAGAGTGGTGATTGTGGGTGATTTCAATTTTCCGTATATAGACTGGGAATCACATTCTGTTAAAGGGCTGGATGGTTTGGAGTTTGTAAAATGTGTGCTGGATAGTTTTTTGCAACAATACGTAGAGGTGCCTACCAGAGAAGGGGCAGTGTTGGATCTCCTGTTAGGAAATGAGATGGGTCAGGTGACGGAGGTATGTGTTGAGGAGCACTTTGGGTCTAGTGATCATAATGCCATTAGTTTCAATATCATTATGGAGAAGGTCAAATCTGGACCAAGGGTTGAGATTTTGGATTGGAGAAAGGCTAATTTTGAGGAGATGAGAAAGGATTTAAAAGGAGTGAAATGGAAATTGTTGTTTTATGAAAAGGATATAATAGAGAAATGGAGGATATTTAAAGGTGAAATTTTGAGAGTACAGAGTCTTTATGTCCCTGTTCGGTGGAAAGGAAAGAATAATAATTTGAAAGAGCCATGGTTTTCCAGGGAAATTGGACACTTGGTTCGGAAAAAGAGGGAGATATACAATAAATATAAGCGGCAGGGAGTAAATGAGGTTCTTGAGGAATATAAAGAATGTAAAAGGAATCTTAAAAAGGAAATTAGAAAAGCGAAAAAAAGATATGAGGCTGCTTTGGCAAGTAATGTAAAAGTAAACCCCAAGGGGTTCTACAGATATGTCAATAGCAAAAGGATAGTGAGGGATAAAATTGGTCCATTAGAGAGTCAGAGTGGACAGCTATGTGCTGAGCCGGAAGAAATGGGGGAGATATTAAACAATTTCTTTTCTTCGGTATTTACCGAGGAGAAGGATATTGAATTATGTGAGGTAAGCGAAACAAGTAGAGTAGTGATGGAAATTAGGAGGATTAAAGAAGAGGAGGTACGAACACTTTTGAAGAATATAAAAGTGGATAAGTCTCCAGGTCCTGATAGGATATTCCCTAGGACATTGAGGGAAGTTAGTGCAGAAATAGCAGGGGCTATGACGGAAATATTTCAAACGTCATTAGAAACAGGGATGGTGCCGGAAGATTGGCGCATTGCGCATGTTGTGCCTTTGTTTAAAAAAGGTTCTAAAAGTAAACCTAGCAATTATAGACCTATTAGTTTGACGTCTGTGGTGGGAAAATTAATGGAAAAGATACTTAGGGACAATATATATAATTATTTGGATAATCAAGGCCTGATTAGAAACAGTCAACATGGATTTGTGCCTGGAAGGTCATGTTTGACTAATCTTCTTGAATTTTTTGAAGAGGTTACCAGGGAAATTGATAAGGGCAAGGCTGTGGATGTTGTCTATATGGACTTCAGTAAGGCATTTGACAAGGTTCCACATGGAAGGTTGATTAAGAAGGTTAAATCGTTGGGTATTAATAGTGAGGTTGCAAGATGGATTCAACAATGGCTGAATGGGAGATACCAGAGGGTAACGGTTGACAATTGTATGTCAGGTTGGAGGCCAGTGTCTAGTGGAGTGCCCCAAGGATCTGTGTTGGGTCCACTGTTGTTTGTCATTTACATTAATGATCTGGATGATGGTGTGGCAAATTGGATTAGTAAATATGCAGATGATACTAAGATAGGTGGAGTAGTTGATAGTGAGGTAGATTTTCAAAGTCTACAGAGAGACTTGGGCCTTTTGGAAGGGTGGGCTGAAAGATGGCAGATGGAGTTTAATGCTGATAAGTGTGAGGTGCTGCATTTTGGTAGGACAAATCAAAATAGGACGTACAGGGTAAATGGTAGGGAATTGAGGAATGCAGTGGAACAGAGGGATCTGGGAATAACTGTGCATTGTTCCCTGAAGGTGGAATCTCGTGTGGATAGGGTGGTGAAGAAGGCGTTTGGTATGCTTGCCTTTAGTTGGGATGTAATGTTGAAATTGTACAGGGCATTGGTGAGGCCAAATCTGGAGTATGGTGTGCAGTTCTGGTCGCCAAATTATAGGAAGGATGTCGACAAAATGGAGAGGGTACAGAGGAGATTTACTAGAATGTTGCCTGGGTTTCAGCACTTAGGCTACAGAGAGAGGTTGAACAGGTTGGGCCTTTATTCTTTGGAGCGTAGAAGGTTGAGGGGGGACTTAATAGAGGTTTTTAAAATTTTGAGAGGGACGGACAGAGTTGACGTGGGTAGGCTTTTCCCTTTGAGAGTGGGGAAGATTCCAACAAGGGGACATAGCTTCAGAATTGAGGGACAAAGGTTTAGGGGTAACATGAGGGGGAACTTCTTTACTCAGAGGGTTGTGGCTGTATGGAATGGGCTTCCGGTGGAAGTGGTGGAGGCTGGCTCGATTTTATTATTTAAGAGTAAATTGGATAGGTATATGGATAGGAGGGGATTGGAGGGTTATGGTCTGAGTGCAGGTAGATGAGACTAGGTCAGGGAGAATGGTCGGCGTGGACTGGTAGGGCCGGACAGGCCTGTTTCCATGCTGTAGTTGTTATATGTTATATGTTATATGTTAATTTTTACATTTACCCAGCCAATTAACCTACATACCTGTACGTCTTTGGAGTGTGGGAGGAAACCGAAGATCTCGGAGAAAACCCACGCAGGTCACGGGGAGAACGTACAAACTCCTTACAGTGCAGCACCCGTAGTCAGGATCGAACCTGAGTCTCCGGCGCTGCATTCGCTGTAAAGCAGCAACTCTACCGCTGCGCTACCGTGCCGCCCATCTCTTCGAGGCGTGGACTCGCTGGAGTTTAGATGGTTGAGGGGGGACCTCACTGAAACTTACTGAATAATGAAAGGCCTGGATAGAGTGGATGTGGAGAGGATGTTTCCACTGGTGGGAGAGTCGAGGACCAGAGGGCACAGCCTCAGAATTAAAGGGCGCTCTTTTAGAAAGGAGGTGAGGAGGAACTTCTTTAGTCAGAGGGTAGTGAATCTGTGGAACTCATTGCCACAGAGGGCTGTGGAGGCCAAGTCAGTGGATTTTTTTTAATGGCAGAGATAGACAAATTCTTGATTAGAACGGGTGTCAAGGGTAATGGGGACAAGGCAGGAGAATGGGATTAGGAGGCAGAGATCAGCCGTGTAACTCAGCGGGACGGGCAGCATCTCTGGAGAGAAGGAGTGGGTGACGTTTCGGGTCGTGACCCTTCTTCAGACTGAGAGTCGGGGGAAGAGGGAGGCATGGAGATATGGAAGGGTATGGTGTGGAAACATCCATGGTACCTCCCTGAGTTACTCCAGCATTTTGTGTCCATCTTCGCTGTAAGCGGGCACCTGCAGTTCTTTCTTACACATTGTGCTCTACACAGGATCCCAGCGTCTGCATTGCAATTCCTTGTGTCTGCTCTGTAATATTTGCAGCCCCTCTCTAGAATAACAAGTGTTTTTCTTTTGTGAAGGTTTGCTGATGGGACCAGGCGGCCGATGCAAGTGATTTTGATTTATCATTATGGCATCAGCCCGTGAATCAGTTAGAGATCGTGCGGAGGTAAAGTCGTAACAGGTTTTCTCCTCGGGATAAGCTTTGCTTTCAGCTTGGATTCAAAAGCCATAACTTTAATGCAGGATCAAAGCGAGACTAATCCGATTAACGGCAGCCAGAACAGCGTGGCTTGGCGGGGTTTGTTGTGGTAAATAGTTTGCAGTTAATTTCTGTCTTGTTCCTAACGTTGCAAGTTTTCTTTTAGCAGCTAATCTCAGTCGGTGCTAGTAGGTGAAGCACTTAACTTCCATTGCTGTCACCTCTTGTACAAACCGCGTTACTTTTGATTCAATGTTAATACTATACAAGCAGCCGACGAAAACAAGAGTGCATTGTAAAGGACTGGGGTGGATTCAGTATGGCCTTTATTCTCAGGCAAATTGTTCATGGCTGGACAACAAAGTAGTGGGATCCATCTGAGGGACCACCTTGCCAAGATGCTAAGACCAGAGAGTGTCCAATTCACCGTCAGATTAATACATACAGAGAGCATTCCCGAGCTCGGGAACACTCTCTGTATATATTAATCTGACAGTGAATTGGAGCATCTTTGATCAGTCTTTTCTAGCTTCACCTTGCACTAAACGTTATTCCCTTCAGTTTCGGTTCAGTTTATTGTCACGTGTGCTGAGGTGCAGTGAAAAGCTTTTGTTACGTGCTCACAAGTTCACGGGTTATAGGGTTAGAATTAGGCCATTCGGCCCGTTGAGTCCACTCCGCCATTCAATCATGGCTGATCTCTGCCTCCTGATCCCATTTTCCTGCCTTCTCCCCAGAAACCCTTGACACCCGTTCTAATCAAGAATTTGTCTGTCTCTGCCTTAAAAATATCGACTGACTTGGCCTCCACTGCCCTCATGAGTTCCACAGATTCACCACCCTCTGACTAAAGAAGTTCCTCCTCAACTCCTTTCTAAAAGAGCGCCCTTTAATTCTGAGGCTGTGCCCTCTGGTCCTAGACTCTCCCACCAGTGGAAACATCCTCTCCACATCCACTCTATCCAGGCCTTTCATTATGCTGTAAGTTTCATTGAGGTCCCCCCTCATCCTTCTAAACTCCAGCGAGTACAGGCCCAGTGCAGACAAACGCTCATCGTGTGTTAACCAGTCAACAGAAAGACTACACATGATCACAGTCAGGCCACTTACAGTGTAATAGATACATGATAAGCGAATAACGTTTGGCGCAAGGTAAAGCCAGCAAAGTCCGATCAAGGAAAGTCCGAGGGTCTCCACTGAGGTAGATAGTAGTTCAGCACTGCTCTCTGGTTGTGATAGGATGGTTCAGTTGCCTGATAAGAAGTTGGGAAGAAACTGTCCCTGAATCTGGAGGTGTGCGTTTCCACACTTCATCATGTATCTATCTGTACACTGTGGACGGCTCGATTGTAATCATATATTGTCTTTCCGCTGGCCTGGTTAGCATGCAACAAAAGCTTCTCACTGTACCCGACACATAAACTAATCTGAACATATTAAAAACAAACCCATTTCATCCCATCAGTTGTTAACAGCTTGCCACAGTCCCACAGACAAATCTCCAACTCTCCCGACGAGGCTTGTACACACTGGAATTTGGAAGGATGAGAGGAGATCTTATCGAAACGTATAAGATTATTAAGGGGTTGGACACGTTAGAGGCAGGAAACATGTTCCCAATGTTGGGGGAGTCCAGAACAAGGGGCCACAGTTTAAGAATAAGGGAATAAGGGGTAGGCCGTTTAGAACTGAGATGAGGAAAAACTTTTTCAGTCAGAGAGTTGTGAATCTGTGGAATTCTCTGCCTCAGAAGGCAGTGGAGGCCAATTCTCTGAATGCATTCAAGAGAGAGCTAGATAGAGCTCTTAAGGATAGCGGAGTCAGGGGGTATGGGGAGAAGGCAGGGACGGGGTACTGATTGAGAATGATCAGCCATGATCACATTGAATGGCGGTGCTGGCTCGAAGGGCCGAATGGCCTCCTCCTGCACCTATTGTCTATTGTCTACGAACTGTTTCTGCCAAACATGCTGGTATTTTTCATGCCACAAAGGGGAACCTTCAACGATAATTCTTCTTGTTAATTGGCACGCGAGGAAAATAGACAAATTAAAGCAACTATAAAGTGAGGTTGCCTGTGGAGCTCAAGGCACGTGGGCATGGTGGAATGGTTGCAAACATCATCCAGGATAGTCCCTGTGCACACTGATTAATGAAAGGTTGTAACAGTGTTTACTATCAATATAGTCCTCATATAAGAAAATAACTGCAGATGCTGGTACAAATCGAAGGTATTTATTCACAAAATGCTGGAGTAACTCAGCAGGTCAGGCAGCATCTCGGGAGAGAAGGAATGGGTGACGTTACGGGTCGAGACCCTTCTTCAGTCTGAAGAAGGGTCTCGACCCGAAACGTCACCCATTCCTTCTCTCCCGAGATGCTGCCTGACCTGCTGAGTCGCTCCAGCATTTTGTGCCTGCCTCCCCTGGCAGCTTGTTACAGTGCGTATCCGTACACTGTAAATGACTCCATTTGTAATCATGTATTGTCTTTCCACTGACTGGTTAGCACGCAACAAAAGCTTTTCACTGGTACACGTGACTATAAAATTCATAAGTAATACTCCAACATTCCAGTTTCGACACGGAAACAGGCCCTTCGGCCCATCTTGCCAACACTGACAATAAACTAAACTGGAACAAGTTTCTGTTAGGAGGACCTTTTCCTTTGTGGCTCCGTGTAAGTTAAAGCTTGCAGCTCCTCTCCACTTAATACACCGTTCAGCTGGGACATTATTATAGACAGAAAAGCCGGAGTAACTCAGCGGGAAAGGCAGCATCTCTGGGGAGAAGGAATGGGTGACGTTTCGGGTCGAGACCCTTCTTCAGTCTGACTATACCCGCTGAGCCACTGTGCTGTGTTGTGAAGGTCAAAGATGCATGGCATCTCTGTGTGGTACCTCAGCTGCACGGAGGCAGAGAGGAAAGCTCTTCAGCGGGTAGTCCATAGAGCTCAGAGGACCATCGGAACACAGCTACCAGCCTTGGAGGGCATCTACAACACACGATGCCTCAGAAAAGCCACCAGCATCCACAAAGACTCCTCACTCCCCTGCAACAGTCTGTTCGAACTTCTACCATCGGGCAGACGATACAAGGCCTTCTACGCCTGCACCTCCAGACTCAGGAACAGCTTCATCCCCAGGGCCATAGCTGCTATGAACCGGTCCTGCTGAGCCGGATGGTCACATCGCACAGTGAACCGGCACAGATCTACTTGCACTTTATTGTTTTAAAACTGTTTCTAATTTTGTTTCATTGGGTTGTATAAATTTATACTGATTTGCTAATTAATTTATTGCATCGTATGGGAGGCGCATTCCCAATCTCGTTGTACCCCTGTACAATGACAATAAAGATGTATTGTATTGTATTGTCTTGTAAGAAGGGTCTGAGACTGAGACTGAAGAAGGGTCTCGACCCGAAACGTCACCCATTCCTTCTCCCCAGAGATGCTGCCTGTCCCGCTGAGTTACTCCGGCATTTTGTGCCTATCTATCGTGGGTTTAAACCAGCATCTGCAGTTCCTTCTTACACACGAGACATGATTATATTTCTTTTCACGTTGTGGAAGATGCCAGTCCTTTTCCAGTGATGGCAGCATTACATAGCGGATGGAACGTCAGAACTCCAGTCTAGGTCAGAAAAGGAATGTTTATTCTGCAGTGATTAAAATAACATAAGGACTTGCGAATGTATTGAAACAAAGAGGTAATTTGGACCATCAAGTTCACTCAGTGCAATTAATCACTCGTGACTTGCACTGTCACAGTCTCGCCCCGCAGTTTATTCTGGTTCCTCAGGGAAGCAAATAACTACAGGAAACGCCATCCAGAGAAAAACTCCGATACCCAAACCAGTTCAGACAGCTCTTGGAACAAGAGTAGTTCAGTTTAGAGAAACAGCGCGGCGACAGGCCCTTCGGCCCACCGAGTCCGTGCCGACCAACGATCCCTGCACACTCACAAGTCAAGTCAAGTCAAGTCAAGTTTATTTATCACATACACGTCGTACAAGATGTGCAGTGAAATATGCAGTGAAATGAAAGTGGCAATGCCCGCGGATTGTGCTAAAACTACAAAACAGAATAGAATTATTTTTTTAACACAAAACAGTAAATTAAATTAGTCCCTGATGATATGAGAGTTAACAATCAATAGACAATAGGTGCAGGAGGAGGCCATTCGACCCTTCGAGCCAGCACCGCCATTCAATGTGATCATGGCTGATCATTCTCAATCAGTACCCCATTCCTGCCTTCTCCCCATACCCCCTGACTCCGCTATCCTAAAGAGCTCTATCTAGCTCTCTCTTGAATGCATTCAGAGAATTGGCCTCCACTGCCTTCTGAGGCAGAGAATTCCACAGGTTCACAACTCTCTGCCTGAAAAAGTTTTTCCTCATCTCAGTTCTAAATGGCCTACCCCTTATTTTTAAACTGTGGCCCCTTGTTCTGGACTTCCCCCAACATTGGGAACATACAAAACTCTAGTCAGCGTGCAGCGGAGGGGTCACTTAGCCATTAATCTCTAACCTCACTGAAAGGGCTTATTGATTCTGTGTGTTCATCTCCTCAGTGACGAACAGATCACAGAGCCATGACTATCAAGGTCCACACAGCCCCAGCTCAACTCCGACACTCCCACCGCTGGGAATGTGCTGGAGCTGCCGAGATATTCTGCACGTTTGATAAGACCTCATGCGATTCGTACCTAATGCAACCACCTCCTGCATCGTTTGAAGATTGAAGCAGAGAGCACTGGCCCGGTTATAATCTTGGCCCGCCACCACACACATCGGGAAGACAGCAGACAGTGGACCTCATTGGTCACTCTGTGCAGCAAAGACCTGCAGATGCTGTTGGTTTAAAACGAAGACAGGCACAAAACGCTGGAGTAACTCAACGGGACGGGCAGCATCTCTGGAGAGGAGGGATGGGTGACGTCTCGGGTCGAGAGACCCTTCTTCAGTCTGACTATACCCGCTGGTGACGGCAGGGGAAGAGAAAAGACATTCTGGCCTTCCATTACAGTGAGGAGGGGACTGGAGGAGACTCGCTGTGATGGATGTTTATTTTTGTTTAGTGTTTTGTGTTGGTTGTGATAATAGACAATAGACAATAGGTGCAGGAGGAGGCCATTCGGCCCTTCGAGCCAGCACCGCCATTCAATGTGATCATGGCTGATCATTCTCAATCAGTACCCCGTTCCTGCCTTCTCCCCATACCCCCTGACTCCGCTATCCTTAAGAGCTCTATCCAGCTCTCTCTTGAATGCATTCAGAGAATTGGCCTCCACTGCCTTCTGAGGCAGAGAATTCCACAGATTCACAACTCTCTGACTGAATTTTTTTTTCCTGATCTCAGTTCTAAATGGCCTACCCCTTATTCTTAAACTGTGGCCCCTTGTTCTGGACTCCCCCAACATTGGGAACATGTTTCCTGCCTCTAACGTGTCCAACCCCTTAATAATCTTATACGTTTCGATAAGATCTCCTCTCATCCTTCTAAATTCCAGTGATTGTGTGTGAGATTGTTTATTTTTTATTGCTCTATTGCTGGACTGTGGGTAAACTTTCATTTCACTGCACATCTTGTATGTGCATGTGACAAATAAACTTGACTTGGTGCGAAGGTCAAAAACTAAAAGGTCCTCGACAGAGACTGTAGAAGGGTCGCACTATCTCCTCCTCTCCAGAGATGCTGCCCGTCCCCGCTGAGATACTCCAGCATTTTGCAGTCTGTCTACGGTTTAAACCAGCTGCATCTGCAGCTCTATCGCTGCACAGGATTGCCAAGGAGGCCCACTGTCTGCTGTCATCCCCCTTGTGTGTGGTGGTGGGCCAGCATTATATAACCGGTGCGTGACACAGTGTGAGGGAGAATGATCCGAAACAGACCGCGTTTGCTCACTTCTCTCTCGCTCTCTGGCTTGGGAAACGATTCCGTCACTTCCACACTCAGCATCTGCCTGTGGCAACAGTGTGGAAACCGACCGGCCGACCAGCGGCTCAGAGTGAGTGGAATAATCACATGGCTCTCTCGCTGCGGGGCCCTGTAATCCTTCACAACTCTGAAAATCCCTGCTGCATCTTTTTGGGGGTTTGTGGGGGGTCCCCCTACTATGCCTCGTGCATTTTAATCGGGGTAGAATTAAAATGGTGTTTTCAGCTAGACAATAGACGCAGGAGGAGGCCATTCGGCCCTTCGAGCCAGCACCGCCATTAATGTGATCATGGCTGGTCATCCACAATCAGTACCCCGTTCCTGCCTTCTCCCCATACCCCCTGATTCCGCTATCCTTAAGAGAAGAGCTCTATCTAGCTCTCTCTTGAAAGCATCCAGAGAATTGGCCTCCACTGCCTTCTGAGGCAGAGAATTCCACAGATTTACAACTCTCTGAGTGGAAACGTTTTAAATGGCCTACCCCTTATTCTTAAACTGTGGCCCCTTGTTCCGGACTCCCCCTACATTGGGAACATGTTTCCTGCCTCTAACGTGTCCAACCCCTTAATAATCTTATACGTTTCGATAAGATCCCCTCTCACCCTTCTAAATTCCAGTGTATACAAGCCTGGCCGATCCAGTCTTTCAACATACGACAGTCCGGCCATTCCGGGAATTAACCTAATAGAAACATAGAAAATAGGTGCAGGAGTAGGCCATTCGGCCCTTCGAGCCTGCACCGCCATTCAATATGATCATGGCTGATCATCCAGCTCAGTATCCTGTACCTGCCTTCTCTCCATACCCCCTGATCCCTTTAGCCACAAGGGCCACATCTAACTCCCTCTTAAATACAGCCAATGAACTGGCCTCAACTACCTTCTGTGGCAGAGAATTCCACAGACTCACCACTCTCTGTGTGAAGAAATGTTTTCTCATCTAGGTCCTAAAAGACTTCCCCCTTATCCTTAAGCTGTGACCCCTGGTTCTGGACTTCCCCAACATCGGGAACAATCTTCCCGCATCTAGCCTCTCCAAACCATTAAGAATTTTATATGTTTCAATAAGATCCCCCCTCAGTCTTCTAAATTCCAGCGAGTATAAGCCTAGTCTATCCAATCTTTCTTCATATGAAAGTCCTGCCATTCCAGGGATCAATCTGGTGAACCTTCTCTGTACTCCCTCTAAGGCTAGAATGTCTAATAAACCTACGCTGCATGTTAGCTGGAGGTATGACTAATCAAGTTCTTCTCTCGATTCCCCTACTCTGGGCAAGAGACTCTGTGCGTTTACCCGATCCATTCCTCTCACAGTTTTACACACTTCTATAAGATCACCTCTCATCCTCCTGCGTTCCAATTGTCTTTTAAATATTATTGTTACTTGCCTCGACTAATACCCAAACTAAAATATAAAACTTGAGTTATGGTGGAGGGATGGAATAACTTAAAACGATTTGTGATGCTAATGCAGTAGTGTTTATGCAACAATATAACGGTACATGCTTTTGGAATCAGTTTTGCTCACACATTATTCTTTAGAAGGGACATATTCGCTGTGTAATTTGCGGTAATGTGTCTAACCAGGGCCACTTATCAGGATGCTGTTAAATTCATTACAAAGCCTTATGGTTTTTGTACAGGAGGCTGTCCTCCTGCACAGTTTGCCTTTAAGAATGAGGCTGAATCTAGAAGATTGGTCTTGATGGCTATTTATAGACTTCTGACCACAGCTGTCAATTGTCAAGTGGCTTCTCGTTTGCTTTTTTTCACTAATCACTCCTCCGGTTTTTTTTTGTTGCGAAATGCCATTTTCTTCCATGGAATAACTGGAAAGGAAAGACAGCTGATGCTGGTCAGATAAAAATGCAACTTCTCCGGTATTACCAAACCGAAGATAAATGCCTCGATGGCTCTGAGTTCACTAATTGTACCATCCCCTCCCATGTACACATGCTCCGCGACTCACGATGGGGTTACGTCCCGATAAACCCGTCGTAAATCAAAAATATCGCAAGTCGAAAATGCATTCAATGCACCTAACCTACCCAACACTATAGCCACTGAACCTACCCAACACCATAGCCACCTAACCTACCCAACACCACAGCCACCGAACCTACAGAACATCATAGCTACCTAACCTACCCAACACCACAGCCACCTAACCTACCCAACACCACAGCCACCGAACCTACAGAACATCATAGCTACCTAACCTACCCAACACCACAGCCACCTAACCTACCCAACACCACAGCCACCTAACCTACCCAACACCACAGCCACCTAACCTACCCAACACCACAGCCACCTAACCTACCCAACACCACAGCCACCTAACCTACCCAACACCACAGCCACCTAACCTACCCAACACCACAGCCACCTAACCTACCCAACACCACAGCCACCTAACCTACCCAACACCACAGCCACCTAACCTACCCAACACCACAGCCACCTAACCTACCCAACACCACAGCCACCAAACCTACCCAACACCACAGCCACCGAACCTACAGAACATCATAGCTACCTAACCTACCCAACACCACAGCCACCTAACCTACCCAACACCACAGCCACCGAACCTACAGAACATCATAGCTACCTAACCTACCCAACACCACAGCCACCTAACCTACCCAACACCACAGCCACCTAACCTACCCAACACCACAGCCACCTAACCTACCCAACACCACAGCCACCTAACCTACCCAACACCACAGCCACCTAACCTACCCAACACCACAGCCACCTAACCTACCCAACACCACAGCCACCTAACCTACCCAACACCACAGCCACCTAACCTACCCAACACCACAGCCACCTAACCTACCCAACACCACAGCCACCTAACCTACCCAACACCACAGCCACCTAACCTACCCAACACCACAGCCACCTAACCTACCCAACACCACAGCCACCTAACCTACCCAACACCACAGCCACCTAACCTACCCAACACCACAGCCACCTAACCTACCCAACACCACAGCCACCTAACCTACCCAACACCACAGCCACCTAACCTACCCAACACCACAGCCACCTAACCTACCCAACACCACAGCCACCTAACCTACCCAACACCACAGCCACCTAACCTACCCAACACCACAGCCACCAAACCTACCCAACACCACAGCCACCGAACCTACAGAACATCATAGCTACCTAACCTACCCAACACCACAGCCACCTAACCTACCCAACACCACAGCCACCTAACCTACCCAACACCACAGCCACCTAACCTACCCAACACCACAGCCACCTAACCTACCCAACACCACAGCCACCTAACCTACCCAACACCACAGCCACCTAACCTACCCAACACCACAGCCACCTAACCTACCCAACACCACAGCCACCTAACCTACCCAACACCACAGCCACCTAACCTACCCAACACCACAGCCACCTAACCTACCCAACACCACAGCCACCTAACCTACCCAACACCACGGTTTCTACTGAATGTGTGTCGCTTTTGCACCATCGTAAAGTCGAAATATCGTAAGTCGAGGCACATCTGCGCATCATAACAGAATACGGCAGCTACTTCTCTCGCGAATGGTATTGGGTTATTGGTGTCACGCGTACAGAGATACCATGAGAAGCTGTTTTTGGTGTGTTGTTCCAATTAAATCAGGTAATATTGGTGGTGCAGCGGGTAGAGCTGCTGCCTCACTGTGCTAGAGACTCGGGTCCGATCCTGATCTCGGATGCCATCTGTGTTGGAGTTTGCACAACTGTCCCATAATAGTCGGGACATCCCATATTTTGGGCTAAATTGGTTTGTCCCGTACGGGACCGCCCTTGTCCCATATTAGGCCCAGGGACGCCGTAGGACCGGACGCTGTAGGCCCTGATGCTGTAGGACCCGACAGTTTAGGTCCGGACACTCTAGGTTTCCGACATTTTAGCTTCGGACAGTCTAGGTCCGGAGGCCCGTGCACCACCTAACAGCGTTTGCGTAGCAACCCGCCTCCCGGCCCGAGCGGCCGCCATTAATGGAGCGAGAGCAGGTGGCCGCTGGCTGGATGAGGTCACGTGGGGCGCGGGGCGGTGACGTCACCTTGTCCCGTATTTGAGAATGAGATAGTTGGCACCCCTAGTTGCACGTTCTCCTTGTGCCCACATGGTTGTCCTGCAGCTGCTACGGTCACTCCAAAGACGTGCGGGTTTGTTCACACCAGTTCTATGATATCCACTCCCTGCACATGAGGGGCAATTTACAGAGGACAATTAGCCTACAACCCCCCCCCCCCCCCCCCCCATGCCTTTAGGATGTGGGGAGAAACTGGAGCACCCTGAGAAAACCCGTGCGGTCAGAGTGAGAACATGCAAACTCCACACAGACAGCACCCAATGTTAGGTGTGTTGGGATGGGAAAGTGGAATAACTTGGAGTTAGTGTGAATGGGTGATCGAGGGTCGGCATAGACTTCGTGGGCCGAAGGGCCTGTTTCCAATTTGTAATCTAAAAACACAACTAAAATTTAAAAAACTATGCATGCCATATGCAAACAATCCCTAAATAATCAAGCCATACGCAAGAGGCTTTTAGATAGGCAGAGAAAGGAGGGATATGGATCATGCACAGGCAGAGGAGGTTAGTATAGTTTAGTTCAGTTTAGTTTATTGTCACGTGTACCGAGGTACAGTGAAAAGCTTTTGTTGCGTGCTAACCAGTCAGCGGAAAGACAATACGTGATTACAATCGAGTAATTCACAGTGCACAGATGCACGATAAGGGAATAACGTTTAGTGCAAGGCAAAGCCAGCAAAGTCCGATCAAAGACAGTCCAAGAGTCTCCAATGTAGCTCAGGACCGCTCTCTAGATGTTGGTGGGATGGTTCATTTGCCTGATAACAGCTGGGAAGATACTGGCATCATGTTCTGCGCGGACATTGTGGGCCGAAGGGCCTGTTACTGTGCTGTACTGTTCCAGATAGAGCTCTTAAGGATACTAGATAGAGCTCTTAAGGATAGCGGAGTCAGGGGGGTATGGGGAGAAGGCAGGAACGAGGTACTGATTGAGAATGATCAGCCATGATCACAATGAATGGCGGTGCTGGCTCAAAGGGCCGAATGGCCCCTTCCTGCACCTACTGTCTATTGTCTATTACATTCTATATAGCACTTTGAGCATTCCCAATCAACCGCGAGAGTGATGGGTAAAATTCTATGTCCACATTCCTATTCCATCTAACTATCCCTTGATTTTCTCAGAGTTTAAAACATCTATTGATCTTGGTCTTTTATTCCAGCGTCCACGGTCTCCCAGAGCAGAGATATCCAATGAGTCACAATTGTGCAGGAGAAAAAATATATCTCACTTCCATTTTAATTGGCTGGTTGCTTATTTCTGTTAAAACGTACCCTATTTCTGGACTCCTAAGGTGGTGTGGAATATCTCTGTCAACACTTCAAAGAACAGTGTGATTTGTTATTCAGAGCACCTTTTATTTTCAAAAACGGTCAAGGAACGGAAGACTACATTCTTCTGATTCTATCCTCATATGACCATCAAGTCCCAGGTTCAATAATAGCTTCTTCCCAACACCCATCGGACTCTTAAGTGGTGGGTGAACTCAGCAGGCCAGGCAGCATCTGTGGAGGGAATGAACAGTCTGAAGAAGGGTCCAGACCCTGACCATTCCTTCCACGGATGCTGCCTGAACTTCTGGGTTCCTCCAGCACTTTGTGTTTTGCTTTGGATTCCAATGGTTTCTTGTGAGAGGCAAGGATCAGGTTTTTTTTTTAAGGATAGAAGGAACTGCAGATGCTAGAATCTGGAGCAAATCACAAAGTGCTGGAGGAACTCAGCAGGTAGGGCAGCATCTATGGATGGATTGGAAAGATCGCGTTTTGGGTCTGGATTCTTCTTCAGATTGATTGGAGGTAGGATAGTGAGAAAGATGGAAGGGAGGAACAAAGTTCAGGCAAGTGAACCGTCCTAACAACAACTAGAGAGCAGTCGTGTGCTACCATCTACCTCATTGGAGACCCCTGGACCATCTTTAATCGGACTTTACCTTGCACTGAACGTTATTAACATTATTCCCTTTATCCTGTATCTGTAGACTGTGGACGGCTCGATTGCAATCATATATTGTCTCTCTGCTGACTGGTTAAAATGCAACAAAAGCTTATCACTGTACCTCTGGACACAAGACTAAGCTAAATTCAACTCGACACAACACTAACCTCAGCTGTGAATTCTAGACTGTCTTTGGATGCGTTCAGGACTTTGTATTATTGTATCAGGATGGAACCTACATCTCTGGTGCTGTGAAGAAGCAGTTCTACCAGCTGCGCCACCGTGCCGCTCGATATATAACATTATTCCTTTTCTCCATACATGCTGCCTGACCTGCTAAGTTACTTCAGGACTTTGTGTCTATCAGATACAGCGCGGAAACAGGCCCTTCGGCCCACCGAGTCCGTGCCGCCCAGCGATCCCCGCACACTAACACTATCCTACACACACTAGGGACAATTTAAAAAAAACATTTACCCAGGCAATTAACCTACATACCTGTACGTCTTTGGAGTGTGGGAGGAAACTGAAGATCTTGGAGAAAACCCACGCAGGTCACGGGGAGAACGTACAAACTCCGTACAGACGGCGCCCGTAGTCAGGATCGAACCTGAGTCTCCGGCGCTGCATTCGCTGTAAGGCAGCAACTCTACCGTGCCGCCATCTTCGGTATTGATCAGCTTCTGCAGTTCCTTTCTACACATATACGGGTCGGCACGGTGGCTCAGCGGTAGAGCTGCTGCCTCACGGCGCCAGAGAACCGGGTTCGATCCCGATCACGGGTGCTGTCCGTGCGAGCTTGTACTTTTTCCCCGTGACCTGCGTGGGTCTTCCCCGGGTGCTCCGGTTTCCTCCCACACTCCAAAGACGTGCAGGTTTGTCGGGTAAATTTGCTTGGTAAAATTGTAAATTGTTCCAAATTGTGCAGGGATCGCTAGTCGGCGTGGGCTCCTCCACATTGTATCTCTCAACTAAACCAAACTAATAACTTTATATTGTGTCTCACACAATATAATGTTATATAAAATATACTGTACGCCAATACATTACAACATCATGAGCAGAACACTAAATTGAGTACTTTGCACGATTGCGACCTTTAAATGATTCACCAACATCATTTGAATCACCTGTTGTATTACATCCTGAGGATTTTGTTATTCTCCCTGTAAAAAGCTCTTTTGTGTATTATTCAGAGCAATGCTGTGGTCTGTGAGGACAAATCTAATTCACTCAGGGAGTTGTGAATCTGTGTAATTCTCTGCCTCAGAAGGCAGTGGATGCCAATTCTCTGAATGCATTCAAGAGAGAGCTAGATAGAGCTCTTAAGGATAGCGGAGTCAGGGGGTATGGGGAGAAGGCAGGAACGGGGTACTGATTGAGAATGATCAGCCAGGATCACATTGAATGGCGGTGCTGGCTCGAAGGGGCCGAATGGCCTCCTCCTGCACCTATTGTCTATTGTCGATTGTCACTGTGGGGGAAATCACATTTTTGTTCCTCTTTCACTATGACAAATAATAGCACGGTGGCGCAGCGGTAGAGTTGCTGCCTCACAGCGCCAGAGACCCAGGTTCCATCCCTGCTTGTCTGTATGGAGTTTGTACGTTCTCCCCGTGACCTGCGTGAGTTTTCTCCGAGATCTTCCGTTTCCTCCCACAGTCTGAAGATGTACAGGTTTTGCAGGATAATTGGCTTGGTTTTAAAATTTACAAAAATTGTCCCTAGCGGGTGTAGGATAGTGTTAGAGTGCGGGGATCGCTGGTCGGCGTGGACTCGGTGGGCCGAAGGGCCTGTTTCTGTGCTGTGTCTCTAAACTAAACTAAACTAAACAAAACAAATGGAAACCCAAATCAAATCCTGTATGTGCTGATAGGTGCCAGAATTGGACTTTATTTCATTTTCTATCAGAGGGATTTAATAAAGTCGGAAAATTGTGCATAACAATTCTCCAATGACATGTTGTTAGACTTCTATACATGTATATACTCCACACATACAATATGCATAGCACGTATAAAGTGTAAGAAAATAACTGCAGATGCTGGTACAAATCGAAGGTATTTATTTCACAAAATGCTGGTGTAACTCAGCGGGTCAGGCAGCATCTCAGGAGAGAAGGAATGGGTGACGTTTCGGGTCGAGACCCTTCTTCAGCACGTATAAAGGATAATTTGTGAAATAACATGAAATAACATTGTTCCCAATGTTGGGGGAGTCCAGAACAAGGGGCCACAGTTAAGAATAAGGGGTAGGCCATTTAGAACTGAGATGAGGAAAAACTTTTTCAGTCAGAGAGTTGCGAATCTGTGGAATTCTCTGCCTCAGAAGGCAGCGGAGGCCAGTTCTCTGAATGCATTCAAGAGAGAGCTAGATAGAGCTCTTAAGGATAGCGGAGTCAGGGGGTATGGGGAGAAGGCAGGAACGGGTTACTGATTGAGAATGATCAGCCATGATCACATTGAATGGCGGTGCTGGCTCAAAGGGCCGAATGGCCTCCTCCTGCACCTATTTTCTATTGTCTATTGTCTTTAACATACATCTTTATATGGTACATAGCTATTAAATGTAATATTCTAAAGTACTAAGGATTAATTCTCCTGATATTGCATTGTGTGAAATAGGAGATATCATGTGGAAGTATGAATCTACAATGACAATCTAGCTAATGTTTTTACACCATACATTATCTTTGTACCCTTCTATATCTCCAGTCCCCTGACTCTCAGTCTGAAGAAGGGTCTCGATCCGAAACGTCACCCATTCCTTCTCTCCAGAGATGCTGCCTGTCCCGCTGAATTACTCCAGTATTTTGTGTCTATCTTTCTGACCATTTTAACTCCTCGTACCATTCCCACACTGACCTTTCTGTCCTGGGCCTCCTCCATTGTCAGTGTGTGAGTCCACCCCCCTCCCCCACCCCCCTCTCCCCACCCCCCTCTCCCCACCCCCTCTCCCCACACCCTCTCCCCTCCCCCTCATCCCACCCATCTCTCCCCACCCCCCTCTCCCCATCCACCTCTCCCCTCCCCTCTCCCCACCCATCTCTCCCCACTCCCCTCTCCCCGCCCCCCTCTCCCCACCGCCATCTCCCCACCCATCTCTCCCCACCCCCCTCTCCCCACCCCCCTCTCCCCACCCCCCTCTCCCCACCCCCCTCTCCCCACCCCCCTCACCCCACCCCTCTCCCCCACCCCCCTCTCCCCACCCCCCTCTCCCCACCCCCCTCACCCCACCCCCCTCCCCCACCCCCCTCTCCCCACCCCCCTCTCCCCACCCCCCTCTCCCCACCCCCTCTCCCCACCCCCTCTCCCCTCCCCCTCACCCCACCCATCTCTCCCCACCCCCCTCTCCCCATCCACCTCTCCCCTCCCCTCTCCCCACCCATCTCTCCCCACTCCCCTCTCCCCGCCCCCCTCTCCCCACCGCCATCTCCCCACCCATCTCTCCCCACCCCCCTCTCCCCACCCCCCTCTCCCCACCCCCCTCTCCCCACCCCCCTCACCCCACCCCTCTCCCCCACCCCCCTCTCCCCACCCCCCTCTCCCCACCCCCCTCTCCCCACCCCCTCTCCCCACCCCCTCTCCCCTCCCCCTCACCCCACCCATCTCTCCCCACCCCCCTCTCCCCATCCACCTCTCCCCTCCCCTCTCCCCACCCATCTCTCCCCACTCCCCTCTCCCCGCCCCCCTCTCCCCACCGCCCTCTCCCCACCCATCTCTCCCCACCCCCCTCTCCCCACCCCCCTCTCCCCACCCCCCTCTCCCCACCCCCCTCTCCCCACCCCCCTCACCCCACCCCTCTCCCCCACCCCCCTCTCCCCACCCCCCTCTCCCCACCCCCTTCTCCCCACCCCCTCTCCCCACCCCCTCTCCCCTCCCCCTCACCCCACCCATCTCTCCCCACCCCCCTCTCCCCATCCACCTCTCCCCTCCCCTCTCCCCACCCATCTCTCCCCACTCCCCTCTCCCCGCCCCCCTCTCCCCACCGCCCTCTCCCCACCCATCTCTCCCAACCCCCTCTCCCCACCCCCCTCTCCCCACCCCCCTCTCCCCACCCCCCTCTCCCCACCCCCCTCTCCCCACCCCCCTCACCCCACCCCTCTCCCCCACCCCCCTCTCCCCACCCCCCTCACCCCACCCCTCTCCCCCACCCCCCTCTCCCCACCCCCCTCTCCCCACCCCCCTCTTCCCACCCCCTCTCCCCACCCCCTCTCCCCTCCCCCTCACCCCACCCATCTCTCCCCACCCCCCTCTCCCCATCCACCTCTCCCCTCCCCTCTCCCCACCCATCTCTCCCCACTCCCCTCTCCCCGCCCCCCTCTCCCCACCGCCCTCTCCCCACCCATCTCTCCCCACCCCCCTCTCCCCACCCCCCTCTCCCCACCCCCCTCTCCCCACCCCCCTCTCCCCACCCTCCTCTCCCCACCCCCCTCACCCCACCCCTCTCTCCCCAACCCCAACTGAAAAATCTCCCCGTGACCTGCGCGGGTTTTCTCCGAGATCTTCGGTTTCCTCCCACACTCCAAAGACGTGCAGGGATGTAGATAACTTGGCTTGGTGTAAGTGTAAAAATTGTCCCCAGTGTGTGTAGGATAGTGTTAATGTGCGGGGGTCGCTGGTTGGCAAGGAACCGGTGGGCCGAAGGGCCTGTTTCCGCGCTGTATCTCTAAACTAAATATTGGAGAAAACCCACGCAGGTCACGGGGAGAACATACAAACTCGGTGTAGACAGCGCCCGTAGTCGGGATCGAACCCGGGTCTCCGGCGCTGCATTCGCTGTAAGGCAGCAACTCTACAGCTGCGCCACTGTGCGACCCTTAAACTCGGTCTCAAACTCAGACTTAGTCCGTTCGTGATATGCTGCTTTACGATCAACCCTTGCACATCACTGCAGAGATTTCCAGGACAATATTCTCCCTGTGATCCTGTTCAGAGGCTTCGTTAATGACTTTCTCACACTTATAAGGTCAGTAAAGGGCAGGCGTGTTAATGATTGCAGGTGTTCAGTTTCATTTCCAGTTCCACAGGTAGCCAAATCTCAAGGACTAATTTCGGGATAACATGCAAAAATAACAGCAGAAAATTCCGGTAATATTCAGCAGATTAGGCGTTGCCTCTGGAGACACAACAAATCAATATTTCAGGTCTTCTATCAGATTATTGACTGAACTGTCATTGCCTTTATTTAGTTTAGTTTCGAGATACAGCGCGGAAACAGGCCCTTCAGCTCACCGAGCCCGTGCCGCCCAGCGATCCCCGCACATTAACACAATCCTACACACACTGGGGACAATTTACACTTATACCTAGCCAATTAACCTACAAACCGGCACGTCTTTGGAGTGTGGGAGGAAACCGGAGCACCCGGAGAAAACCCACGCGGTCACGTGGAGAACGTACAAACTCCGTACACCTGTAGTCTGGATCGAACCCGGGTCTCCGGCGCTGCAAGCACTGTAAGGCAGCAACTCTACCACACTGCGTCACCGTTCCACCCCAACATCTCCCTATAGCTCAGACCCCCCCATTTCTCTCTCCACACAAGCCATCTGACCTGCTGAGTACCATCAACATTTTCAGTTTTCATTTTAGATTTCCATCATTTGCTATTTTCTGCATTTGAAACAATGCACAGCGATCAGTCTTCTTATGTAGCCCGAAATTTCAGAGAATGATGAACATAGAACATGAACTGGAGCACGCCCTTTGGCCCACAATGTCTGTGCCAAACATCAGAATCAGAATCAGAATTACCTTTATTGTCGTCCAAAAAAACAAGTCTTTTGGACGAGATTTTGTCACCCACAGTCCAACAGTAAGAGCAATAAAATAAGCAATTACACAACCACAAACCAACACAAAACAAAAACAAACATTTATTCACAAAATGCTGGAGTAACTCAGCAGGACAGGCAGCATCTCGGGAGAGAAGGAATGGGTGACGTTTCGGGTCGAGACCCTTCTTCAGACTGATGTCGGGGGTGGGAAACATGATGACAAGACCAACTCTTATCTGCCCGGACATAACCCATATCCCCTCTTTCCCTGCGTATCTATGTGCCTATCCAAAAGTCTCTTAAATGTCACTATCGTTTCTGCCTCCACCACCACAGAAAGATACTATCTACCTCATTGGTGACCCTCGGACTATCTTTGATCGGACTTTACTGGCTTTACCTTGCACTGGAATTTAGAAGGACGAGGGGGGATCTTATTGAAACCTCTGATAATTAGGGGATTGGACACATTAGAGGCAGGAAACATGTTCCCAATGTTGGGGGAGTCCAGAACAAGGGGCCACAGTTTAAGAATAAGGGGTAGGCCATTTAGAACGGAGATGAGGAAGAACTTTTTCTTGTGGTGTGGAATTCTCTGCCTCAGAAGGCAGTGGAGGCCAGTTCGTTGGATGCTTTCAAGAGAGAGCTGGATAGAGCTCTTAAGGATAGCGGAGTGAGGGGGTATGGGGATAAGGTAGGAACGGGGTACTGATTGAGAGTGATCAGCCATGATCGCATTGAATGGCGGTGCTGGCTCGAAGGGCTGAATGGCCTACTCCTGCACCTATTGTCTATTGTCTATTGTCTATTGTCTAAGGGGAGTCCAGAACCAGGGGCCACAGTTTAAGAATAAGGGGCAGGCCATTTAGAACTGAGATGAGGAAAAACTTTTTCACTCAGACAGTTTTAAATCTGTGGAATTCTCTGCCTCAGAAGGCAGTGGAGGTCAATTCTCTGAATGCATTCAAGAGAGAGCTAGATAGAGCTCTTAAGGATAGCGGAGTCAGGGGGTATGGGGAGAGGGCAGGAACGGGGTACTGATTGAGAATGATCAGCCATGATCACATTGAATGGCGGTGCTTGCTCGAAGGGCCGAATGGCCTCCTCCTGCACCTTTTGTCTATTGTCTAAACGTTTTTCCCTTATCATGTATCTGTACACTGCAAAATGGCTCACTTGTAATCATGTATTGTCTTTCCGCTGACTGGATAGCTCGCAACAAAAGGTTTTCACTGTACCTCGGTACACGTGACTAAAGAACTAAAATGAAACCAGGCATTAAAACACTTTCCCCACACATCTCCTTTAATATTTGCCCCTCTCATCTTAAAGCTCTGCCCTCCAGTCTTTGATTTTAATATCTTGGGACATTTTGTGACAAAAATATGCCAGATATGGATCACGCCAAGTATAGAACATGTTCCCAGAACAAGGGGCCACAGTTTAAGAATAAGGGGTAGGCCATTTAGAACGGAGATGAGGAAGAACTTTTTCAGTCAGAGAGTGGTGAAGGTGTGGAATTCTCTGCCTCAGAAGGCAGTGGAGGCCAGTTCGTTGGATGCTTTCAAGAGAGAGCTGGATAGAGCTCTTAAGGATAGCGGAGTGAGGGGGTATGGGGAGAAGGCAGAAACGGGGTACTGATTGAGAGTGATCAGCCATGATCGCATTGAATGGCGGTGCTGGCTCGAAGGGCTGAATGGCCTACTCCTGCACCTATTGTCTATTGTCTATTGTCTATTGTCTAGAAAGCTGGACCGCATCTGGTTCGACTCTCCTTGGTTGAAAGTAATCCTTGATATCCAATCAATGGCAATATCAGCATATAATCCCCGATCATCCACACTCTGGAGTGTGAGGGGAGGAGTGTTTATGGTTATGGGGTGTGGGATTGAGATGGGGGGTCATAGTCACAGAGCTAAAGAACACAACAAAACAGGCAATTCGTCGCATCTTTCCCATGCCGACCAAAATGCCCCATCTACGCTGTTTCTACCTGGCTAATCCCCGGGATGGCGGGACTGTCATATCAAACTTCCTCAAACTCAATTGCAACAAATCTGAAATCATTATCATTGGTCCAAAAATGCTCACCAAATCCACCCAAAACTTCATCCTCAACATTGATGGTCTCCCAGTATCCACCTCACCTCACATCTGGAATCTTGGAATCATCCTTGATCAAACCCTCTCCTTCGACAAACACATCAAACACATCACAAAGACAGCCTTCTTCCACCTCAAAAACATTGCCCGTCTCCGTCCATCCCTCTCCTCCACAGCTGCAGAAACCCTCATCCACGCCTTCATCACCTCCCGTCTGGACTACTGCAACAGCCTCCTCTATGGCGCACCCTCAAAAATCATCAATAAACATCAATACATTCAAAACTCCGCTGCCCGTCTACTCACACACACCTCGATCCGTGACCATATCACCCCCGTCCTTTATAAACTCCACTGGCTCCCCATCCCCCAGAGAATCCAGTACAAAATCCTCCTCATAACCTACAAAGCCCTCCATAACCTGGCCCCATCCTACCTGACCGACCTCCTCCACAGGCACACTCCCACCTGCACCCTCCGCTCTGCCGCTGCCAATCTCCTATCCCCCCACATCCGGACTAAACTCAGATCCTGGGGGGACAGGGCTTTCTCCATCGCTGCTCCCACCCTATGGAACTCACTACCCCAAACCGTTAGAGACTCCCCCACACTCACCACATTCAAAACATTGCTGAAGTCTCACCTGTTCAGTACTGCCTTCAACCACTGAAGGTCACCTCACCTTCTGTCTCCTTTCTCTGTTCATTTATTTATTTATTTATTTATCTATTTATTCATTTCCCCTATGTTCTCAAAATCTCTGTAAAGCGTCTTTGAGTATATGAAAAGCGCTATATAAATAAAATGTATTATTATTATTATTATATGAGGAAAGATTGGAAAGACTGGGCTTGTATTCACTGGAGTTTAGAAAGATGAGGGGATCTTATAGAGACGTAGAAAATTATAAAAGGACTGGACAAGCTAGATGCAGGAAAAATGTTCCCAATGTTGGGTGAGTCCAGAACCAGGGGCCACACGGTCTAAGAATAAAGGGGAAGCCATTTAAAACTGAGGTGAGAAGAAACTTTTTCACCCAGAGAGTTGTGAATTTGTGGAATTCTCTGCCACAGAGGGCAGTGGAGGCCAATTAACTGGATGAATTTAAAAGAGAGTTAGATAGAGCTCTAGGGGTTAGTGGAATCAAGGGATATGGGGAGAAGGCAGGCACGGGTTACTGATTGTGGATGATCAGCCATGATCACAATGAATGGCGGTGCTGGCTCGAAGGGCCAAATGGCCTCCTCCTGCACCTATTTTATATGTAACATGGAATGGTGTTTTTCTAATTGGGACCTTTCATCAGACTGCAAGTCTGCAGGATGACGAAGGGCCCCAACTCAAAACGTCTGCCATCCATGTCCACCAGAGATGCTTCATGATTCGCTGAGTTCCTCCAGCACTTTGTGTTTTGCTCAAGATTCCAGCATCTGCAGTTCCTCGAGTTAAGAGAAAAGTGAAGAACTTGCTCGGTCTACTTGCAGTTTCTCAGCTTGCCACTAGGAGGGGCTGAGAGAATGGCCCGGTGAACAATATTCCCTCCAATTCCCCTTCGCAGGGAGCATAAAAACAGCAGCGAGACTGAGAACGCTCTCCCCCAGCTCTCAATGTCATCACGCTGATGCACTGACGTCCAAAATGGTGTAACACTGAAACAGGCCCTTCAGCACAACTTGCCCAAACCGACCAAGATTCCCCATCTACAATGGTCCTAAAACTGAAGTGAGAAGAAACTTTCACCCAGAGAGTTGTGAATTTGTGGAATTCTCTGCCACAGAGGGCAGTGGAGGCCGATTCACTGGATGAATTTAAAAGAAAATTAGATAGAGCTCTAGGGGCTAGCGGAATCAATGGGGTATGGGGAGAAGGCAGGCACGGGTTACTGATTGTGGACGATCAGCCATGATCACAATGAATGGCGGTGCTGGCTCGAAGGGCCAAATGGCCTCCTCCAGCACCTATTTTCTATGTTTCTATGTCGCATCTGCCTGCGTTTGGCCCATATCCCACGAAACCTCTCCTATCCATGTACCTGTCCAAATGCCTTTTAAATGTTGTGATGGTACCTGCCTCATCAAGGAGCTGGTTCTATCCACCCACCACAAAGACGTTGCCCCTCAGGTTCCTATTAAATCTTACCCCCCTCACCTGAAACCCATGTACCCTGGCAGAACATAGTTCTTGGTTCCAGAGACAGATTCCAATGTCCGCAATGGGGTAGAGGTGAATCGGACAGTGCCCTAGCTGATGGAAGGGCCGTTCAGAAGCCTGAGCACAGAGAGGAAGAAGCTGTTCTTGAGTCTGGTGGTAGGTGCTTTCAAAGCTTCTGTACCTTCTGCCGGATGGGAGAGGGGAGTAGCTGGGATGACCGGGGTGGGACAAGCCTTTGATGATGTTGGCTACAGCGGCAGAGGTACCATGAAATGTTGGTCACATGAGTAAGGGCGAAGACTCTGAGGATGTTTCAAATCTTTTCTCGCTTTGGACGGAGTGAGACACAGTAACATCAAGAACACCATTTCCTAAGATGCTCCGTTGCATGGAACTGAACAATAGACAATAGACAATAGACAATAGGTGCAGGAGGAGGCCATTCGGTGATTCGAGCCATCACCGCCATTCAATCTGATCATGGATAGGAGTTTAGAGGCGTTTGGGCCAGATGCAGGCAGGTGGGACTCGTGTATCATATCATATCATATCATATCATATATATACAGCGCGGAAACAGGCCTTTTCGGCCCACCAAGTCCGCACCGCCCAGCGATCCCCGTACATTAACACAATCCTACACCCACTAGGGACAATTTTTACATTTACCCAGCCAATTAACCTACATACCTGTACGTCTTTGGAGTGTGGGAGGAAACCGAAGATCTCGGAGAAAACCCACGCAGGTCACGGGGAGAACGTACAAACTCCTTACAGTGCAGCACCCGTAGTCAGGATCGAACCTGAGTCTCCGACGCTGCATTCGCTGTAAAGCAGCAACTCTACCGCTGCGCTACCGTGCCGCCCGGTAGATAGACAATAGACAATAGACGCAGGAGTAGGCCATTCGGCCCTTCGAGCCAGCATTCAATGTGATCATGGCTGATCATTCTCAATCAGTACCCCGTTCCTGCCTTCTCCCCAAACCCCCTGACTCCGCTATCCTTAAGAGCTCTATCTAGCTCTCTCTTGAATGCATTCAGAGAATTGGCCTCCACTGCCTTCTGAGGCAGAGAATTCCACAGATTTACAACTCTCTGACTGAATTTTTTTTTCCTCATCTCCGTTCTAAATGGCCTACCCCTTGTTCTTAAACTGTGGCCCCTGGTTCTGGACTCCCCCAACATTTGGAACATGTTTCCTGCCTCTAACGTGTCCAGCCCCTTAATAATCTTATACGTTTCGGTAAGATCCCCTCTCATCCTTCTAAATTCCAGTGTATACAAGCCTAGTCGCTCCAGTCTTTCAACATATGACAGTCCCGCCATTCGGGGAATTAACCTAGTAAACCTATGAGAAGAACAGATACCAAGATTCAAGATCAAGATCGAAGCTCAATTTATTGTCACAAGTACCAATTAAGGTACAGTGAAATTTGAGTTGCCATACAGCCACACTAAGTGATAAGCAACAAGACACACAGCCACATAAAGTAAAATGTAACATAAACATCCACCACAGCGGATTCCACATTCCTCACTGTGATGGAAGGTAATAAAGTTCAATCACCTTCCTCCATGATACCAATGGGGCTATTGAGGGCGTGCAGCTTAGGTTTACTAGGTTAATTCCCGGAATGGCGGGACTGTCATATGTTGAAAGACTGGAGCAAGTAGGCTTGTATACACTGGAATTTAGAAGGATGAGGGGGGATCTTATCGAAACGTATAAGATTATTAAGGGGTTGGACACGTTAGAGGCAGGAAACATGTTCCCAATGTTGGGGGAGTCCAGAACAAGGGGCCACAGTTTAAGAATAAGGGGTAGGCCATTTAGAACAGAGATGAGGAAAAACTTTTTCAGTCAGAGAGTTGTGAATCTGTGGAATTCTCTGCCTCAGAAGGCAGTGGAGGCCAATTCTCTGAATACATTCAAGAGAGAGCTAGATAGAGCTCTTAAGGATAGCGGAGTCAGGGGGTATGGAGAGAAAGCAGGAACGGGGTACTGATTGAGAATGATCAGCCATGATCACATTGAATGGCGGTGCTGCTCCAAGGGCCGAATGGCCTCCTCCTGCACCTATTGTCTATTGTCTATTGTCTATTGACTACCTAAGTTTGAGAGCAGTCCCATAACTAGGGAGCGGTCCTGAACTACCATCTACCTCATTGGTGCTCCTCGGACTATCTTTGATCTGACTTGACTGGCTTTACCTTGCACTAAACATTATTCCCTGCTCATGTATCCGTACACTGTAAACGGCTCGATTGTAACCGTGTATTGTCTTTCCGCTGACTGGATAGCACGCAAGAAAATCTTTTCACTGTACCTCGGCACACGTGACAATAAACTAAAGTGAACTAAGCTTGTTTGCAGCGCTCCCCAGAACGAGACCTTCTGTAATAGAAACATAGAAACATAGAAATCATAGGCTCGGCGATCGCTTCGCTCAACACCTGCGCTCGGTCCGCGTTAAACAAATTGATCTCCCAGTGGCTGAGCACTTCAACTCCCCCTCCCTCTCCCAGTCTGACCTTTCTGTCATGGGCCTCCTCCAGTGCCATAGTGAGGCCCACCAGAAATTGGAGGAACAGCACCTCATATTTCGCCTGGGCAGCTTGCAGCCCAGCGGTATGAACATCGACTTCTCCAACTTTAGATAGTTCCTCTGTCCCTCTCTTCCCCTCCCCCTTCCCAGATCTCCCTCTATCTTCCTGTCTCCACCTATATCCTTCCTTTGTCCCGCACCCCTGACATCAGTCTGAAGAAGGGTCTCGACCCGAAACGTCATCCATTCCTTCTCTCCCGAGATGCTGCCTGACCTGCTGAGTTACTCCAGCATTTTGTGAATAGAAACATAGAAGATCGGTGCAGGAGTAGGCCATTCGGCCCTTCCAGCCAGCACTGCCATTCAATATGATCATGGCTGATCATGTAAAATCAGTACCCCGTTCCTGCCTTCTCCCCATATCCCTGATTCCGTTAGCCCTAAGAGCTAAATCTAACTCTCTCTTGAACACATGAATGACACTGGGTGAAAGTAATGGTAATATTTATTCACACTGTGCATAGACTGTTACTCACCCTAATCCATCGACTACTGAGATAACTCCGGAGGCTTACAGCAGTGAATGATCAAAGTAGCCTGAGTCTGGCCGCGGAGGTATTGCATAAGTAATGTCTACGAGACTTTCTTCCATGCAAAAGGAAGTGCAAAGGTGCAGGAAGTGGTGACTGCAGATGTTTCGTTAGACAATAGACAATAGACAATAGGTGCAGGAGGAGGCCATTCGGCCCTTCGAGCCAGCACCGCCATTCAATGTGATCATGGCTGATCATTCTCAATCAGTACCCCGTTCCTGCCTTCTCCCCATACCCCCTGACTCCGCTATCCTTGAGAGCTCTATCCAGCTCTCTCTTGAATGCATTCAGAGAATTGGCCTCCACTGCCTTCTGAGGCAGAGAATTCCACAGATTCACAACTCTCTGACTGAAAAAGTTTTTCCTCATCTCAGTTCTAAATGGCCTACCCCTTATTCTTAAACTGTGGCCCCTTGTTCTGGACTCCCCCAACATTGGGAACATGTTTCCTGCCTCTAACGTGTCCAACCCCTTAATAATCTTATACGTTTCAATAAGATCTCCTCTCATCCTTCTAAATTCCAGTGTATACAAGCCTAAATTCCAGTGTATAGGCGCACTGGTAAATGTACAGGTAGCTACTGCCAGTGGAACGGTGGCGCAGCGGTAGAGTTGCTGCCTCACAGCGCCAGAGACCCGGGTTCCATCCCGACTACGGGTGCTGCCTGTACGGAGTTTGCACGTTCTCCCCGTGACCTGCGTGGGTTTTCTCCGGGTGCTCCGGTTTCCTTCCACACTCCAGTCCGCTGAAAGACTCTTCCCGATTACAATCGAGCCGTCCACAGTGCACAGATACACGACGAAAGGGATGACGTGAATGACGTTTACTGCAAGATAAGGTCCAGTATGGTCCAATCAAAGATAGACCGAGAGTCTCCAATGAGGTAGTTAATATTCAGGACCGCTCTCTAGTTGGTGAGAGGATGGTTCAGTTGCCTGATAACAGCTGGGAAGTAACAGTTCCTGAATCTGGAGGGGTGCGATTTCACACTTCTGTACCTCTTGCCCGACGGGAGAGGGGAGAAGGGGTTGTGGAGAAGAGATAGAGGTAGTGGTAGTGGAATTCATTGCCACAGACGGCAGTGGAGGCAAAGTCATTGGGTATTTTTAAGGCAGAGATTGACATATTCTTGATTAAGTGCGGATGACAGGAGTTATGGGGAGAAGGCAGGAGAATGGGGCTTAGAGGGAAAGGAAGATCAGCCATGATTGAATGGCGGAGTAGACTCGATGGGCCGAATGGCCTAATTCTGCTCCTATGAATGATTAACCCATGAGAACAGTAGGAATCATAAAGGGAGAGCAGTGAAAGAGGGTCTCCCAGAAAAAGAAACATTGTAAAATCTGGCCATCGCAGAACTCGATGCTTCTGCCTCGTAAATAATATAACACGGACTCCATCGATGCGTCAGTAATAGAATGTTCACAGAGATGCAGACAGAGGCAGGAGCTGAACAATGAAAGGAACTAAAGCTGATCGTCGGCCAACTGTTGACTGAACGCTCTGAAGACAATTTCAGGTATCGCGTGGGATGTGGAGTGGGGCAGGGAGGAAGCTATGCTGAAAGACAGATCGCCGAGGAATAAATGAGATGGTCAACAAACGGTGGCACGGTGGCGCAGCGGTAGAGTTGCTGCCTCACAGCGCCAGAGACCCGGGTTCCATCCCGACTACGGGCGCCGTCTGTACGGAGTTTGTACGTTCTCCCCGTGACCTGCGTGGGTTTTCTCCCGAGATCTACGGTTTCCTCCCACACTCCGAAGACGTGCAGGTTTGTCGGATAATTGGCCTTGGTATAAATGTAAAATTGTCCCCAGTGTGTGTGGGATAGTGTTAATGTGCGGGGATCGCTGGTCGGTGCGGACTGGGTGGGCTGAAGGGCCTGTTTCTGCGCTGTATCTCTAAACTAAACTAAACTAAACTAAGGGAACCTAAACGAAACGAAACTAAACGACAGCACCTTCAAGAGCTCATGTTATCAGCCTCACTTTTCTCTGCCATGCTCATTTCTAGGCCAGGTGATTGGGTTCAAATTTTCATCTGACTTGAGCAGCTACTTTAAATTTCCTTTCATCAGATTTAGTTTAGTTTATTTTAGTGATACTGAGTCCGCGCCGACCAGCGATCCCCGCACATTAACACTTTCCTACCCACACTAGGGACGATTTACACTTTTACCAAAGCCAATTAACCTACAGACCTGGACATCTTTGGAGTGTGGCAGGAAACCGGAGCACCCGGAGTAAACCCACGTGGTCACAAGGGGAACGTGCGGACTCCACACAGCCAGCACCCGAAGTCAGGATCAAACCTGGGTCTCTGGCGCTGTGAGGCAGAACCGCAGACTACTAGAAGCAGTTTTCAGGTAGACTAAGTTGGAAAATAGAGTGTGTACCACTTGGAATAACATAGTGGCTTGATGGGCCGAATGGCCTAACTCGACTCCTATCACTTATGAACTCATCATTACCGCACACGGCACCTCGCCCCATCTATGACCCAGCACGCAGACCAAACCCGCACCAATAGACAATACACAATAGGTCATTGATTATTGATTACATTGATTAAAGTCATTGATTACAGACTGCCCCATGCCTGACTTGATCTTGAACTGCAGGATTTATTTGGATGGTCCAGTTGATCTTTGCGTTAATCTGGAACAATAGACAATAGCCAATAGGTGCAGGAGGAGGCCATTCGGCCATTCGAGCCAGCACCGCCATTCAATGTGATCATGGCTGATCATTCTCAATCAGTACCCCGTTCCTGCCTTCTCCCCATACCCCCTGACTCCGCTATCCTGAAGAGCTCTATCTAGCTCTCTCTTGAAAGCATTCAGAGAATTGGCCTCCACTGCCTTCTGAGGCAGAGAATTCCACAGATTCACAACTCTCTGACTGGAAAAGTTTTTCCTCATCTCCGTTTTTCCTCATCTCCCGCACCATTCACACCCTTCAACATCTTGCTATCAACCATCTCCCCCGACCTCTGGTGTGACCCCACTGGCCGACGGGATTGTGGGACAACTTCCACATTCGGGAAAAAAGATCAGAAGGTTTGTGCATTTCCATAGCGCCTTTCACATCTCCCTCAGTGGAGCAGTGAGCCCGGGTTCTCCGGACTCCCATCTGTGGAAGGTAGCAGATGCGTAGAAGAGTGACAGGGGCTGCAGGAGGTCACAGAGGTGGGTTGTGCAAGACCTGAGAAGGTTGTGGAGCTTCTAATGGGATTTACACAGGGCCAATTAGCCTCCAAACAAACTGTGAAGAGAAATAGATGGGATACATTTTTCATTGATAAAATATATGTCAGAGACACTATTTCACTCTCCTCAAAGATTAGGCAACAAGACTTGAGTGAGAAGTGAGAAGGGCGGCACGGTGGCGCAGCGGTAGAGTTGCTGCCTTACAGCGAATGCAGCGCCGGAGACTCAGGTTCGATCCTGACTACGGGCGCCGTCTGTACGGAGTTTGCACGTTCTCCCCGTGACCTGCGTGGGTTTTCTCCGAGATCTTCGGTTTCCTCCCACACTCCAAAGACGTGCAGGTATGTAGGTTAATTGGCTGGGCAAATGTAAAATAAAAATTGTCCCTAGTGTGTGTAGGATAGTGTTAATGTGCGGGGATCGCTGGGCGGCACGGACCCGGTGGGCCAAAGGGCCTGTTTCCGCGCTGTTTCTCTAAAATCTAAAAAAAATAAATCTAAAAATCTAAAAGTGGTGTCAAAATCATCGGTCAATGTGATCACTATTTAAAGAGAAATTAGCAAATGGCCAAGTGCGTGTTACAAAGATGTAAAACACTCAAGGGTTTTGAATGACATTATAAACTGGTTTATAAATGATCCTTTGTATGTTATAACCTTGACTGTTCGCTCATTTATTTTTGAATGATAGTTTCCAACATATTGTTCATGCACATCTACTTCAATTGTTCCTCATTTCTTTAATGTATTACTTCTGATTATAATGGCAGTTTGTGTTCATTCTTTGTTCACCGTTGGAGCCATTTATCAGTGCTCTGGGAGAATTGTACTCGCTGGAATTTAGAAGATTGAGGGGGGATCTTATAGAAACTTACAAAATTCTTAAGGGGTTGGACAGGCTAGATGCAGGAAGATTGTTCCCGATGTTGGGGAAGTCCAGAACAAGGGGTCACAGTTTAAGGATAAAGGGGAAGTCTTTTAGGACCGAGATGAGAACGTTTTTTTTCACACAGAGAGTGGTGAATCTGTGGAATTCTCTGCTACAGAAGGTAGTTGAGGCCAGTTCATTGGCTATATTTAAGAGGGAGTTAGATGTGGCCCTTGTGGCTAAAGGGATCAGGGGGTATGGAGAGAAGGCAGGTACGGGATACTGAGTTGGATGATCAGCCATGATCATATTGAATGGCGGTGCAGGCTCGAAGGGCTGAATGGCCTACTCCTGCACCTATTTTCTATGTTTCTATGTTTCTAATTCCTCTTTGCCATTTCTCAGTGCGTCTTTGCGTGTGACATCAACAGAGGTGCCAATGGGTTGATCTATCAACCTCAGCGGGAAAAAAATCCCCTTCGCCTCATTCTTTGTTTAGTTTAGAGATACAGCGCGGAAACAGGCCCTTCGGGCCCACCGTGTCCGCGCCGACCAGCGATCCCCGCACATTAACACCATCTTACACACATCCTGTGGACAATTTACATTTGTACCAAGCCAGTTAACCTACAAACCTGCACGTCTTTGGAGTGTGGGAGGAAACCGAAGATCTCGGAGAAAACCCACGCAGGTCACGGGGAGACATAGAAACATAGAAACATAGAAAATAGGTGCAGGAGGAGGCCATTCGGCCCTTAGAGCCTGAACCGCCATTCAATATGATCATGGCTGATCATCCAACTCAGTAACCTGTACCTGCCTTCTCTCCATACCCCCTGATCCCATTAGCTACAAGGGCCACATCTAACTCCCTCTTAAATATAGCCAATGAACTGGCCTCAACTACCTTCTGTTGCAGAGAATTCCACAGATTCACCACTCTCTGTGTGAAAAAAAACGTTCTCATCTCGGTCCTAAAAGACTTCCCCCTTATCCTTAAACTGTGAACGTACAAACTCCGGACAGACGGCGCCCGTAGTCGGGATCGAACCCGGGTCTCCGGGGCTGCAAACGCTGTAAGGCAGCAACTCTACCACTGCGCCACTGTGACCGCCCTGGAAGGGAAGGGAGATAGGGGAGGGGAGGGGGAGGGGTAGAGGGGAGGGGGAAAGGGGAGGGGGAAAGGGAAGGGGGAGAGGGGAGGGGGAGAGGGAGAGGGGAGGGGTGAGAGGGGAGAGGGGAAGGGAGAGGGAAGGGGGAGAGGGGAGGGGAGAGGAGAGGGGGAGAGGGGAGGGGAGAGGGGAGTGGGAGAGGGGAGGGGGAGAAAGGGAGGGGGAGAGGGGAGGGAAGGGGGAGAGGGGAGGGGAGAGGGGAGTGGGAGAGGGGAGTGGGAGAGGAGAGGGGGAGAAAGGGAGGGGGAGAGGGGAGGGAAGGGGGAGAGGGGAGGGGAGAGGGGAGTGGGAGAGGGGAGGGGGAGAAAGGGAGGGGAGAGGGGAGGGGGAGAGGGGAGGGGGAGGAGAGGGGAGGGGGGAGGGGTGAGAGGGGAGAGGGAAGGGGGAGAGGGGAGGGGAGAGGAGAGGGAGGGGGAGAGGGGAGGGGAGAGGGGAGTGGGAGAGGGGAGGGGGAGAAAGGGAGGGGGAGAGGGGAGGGAAGGGGAGGGGAGAGGGGAGGGGAGAGGGGAGTGGGAGAGGGGAGGGGGAGAAAGGGAGGGGGAGAGGGGAGGGGGAGAGGGGAGGGGGAGAGGGGAGGGGGAGAGGGGAGGGGGAGAGGGGAGGGGGAGAGGGGAGGGGGAGAGGGGAGGGGGAGAGGGCAGCTCGTTCCACGCACCCACCACCCTCTGTGTGAAAAAGGGTTTCCCTGAGGTTCCTTTTAAATCTTTCCCCCCCTCGCCTAAAACCACTTATCGAGAACGACTGCAGAAAGGCCATGATTTATTACCGAAGAAGGGTTCTGAGCTGAAACGTCACCTGTCACTTTTCTCCAGAGATGCTGCCTGACCCGCTGAGTTGATCCAGCACTTTATGTCTATATTTGATTTATAACTACATTGATTTAAAAAACAAAAAAATGCTTGCTACAAGAAAGCAAAATTGAAACATTCAATCTGTGCAAACCAGGTGATATTTCACTGGGAAGAAAAATATAGTTAAAAGCTGAGTAAATAGTGAAAGAAAATTCTCCAAACTGAGGGATATTGAATGTCGTAAATTGGCAAGCAATTGGCATTATTGAATGGCCGTGGGTTGCAGGGAACAGTGGGAGATAAGATAAAGACTGTTTTATCTGAAATATTCTGCCGTCATCAAGAAAGCAATTAAAACTGGCACCAGATCTCACATGACCATAACAAGAGGTATGAATAAGAATGAATTAATTAACAGATTAATTGGGTGCAAAGTTGCAACAGCTTTTAAAGACAAAAACAACTTTAAATACAAGGTTAATGTGAATCCCTCTGCCAGACTAGAAAGTTAAATTATGCAAAAGTGTGTTGTGAACATTGCTGGCACTTGTAAGCTCTTGGTTAAATCAGCTGAGAGACAACTCCAAAGTCACTGCAAAAGCGTGACCCACTTCAGTCAGACCAGTGAGGTCTGTGTCTGGGAAGATTCTATCTTCAGGAGAAGAGGAGAGATATTGCAGCCGCACATACTGCACGGTGGCGCAGCGGTAGAGTTGCTGCCTCACAGCGCCGGAGGCCCGGGTTCCATCCCGACTACGGGTGCTGTCTGTACGGAGTTTGTACGTTCTCCCCGTGACCTGCGTGCGTTTTCTCCGGGTGCTCCGGTTTCCTCCCACACTCCTAAGACATGCAGGTTTGTGGGTTAATTGGCTTGGTATAAATGTAAATTGTCCCTCGTGTGTGTAGGATAGTGTTAGTGTGCGGGGATCGCTGGTCGGTGCGGACCTGGTGGGCCGAAGGGCCTGTTTCCGCACTGTCTCTCGAAACTAAACTAAACGAAATAAAGCTTCAACAACATAGACTATGGAGTCATACGATATTGGTTGTGGACAATCAGCCATGATCACAATGAATGGCGGTGCTGGCTCGAAGGGCCAAATGGCCTCCTCCTGCACCTATTTTCTATGTTTCTATGGAAACAAACCCTTTTGCCTAACACATTCACGCCAACCACATTGCTCTATCTGGACAAGTTCCATTTCCCCATTTCTCCCTCTAAACCTTTCTTAACTTTTCTATGTTTCAAATATATCCCTGAAACGCCACTTCCATTTTATCAATGTTATTCCACGAGCAATCTTGCTTTGTGTAAATTACCTGCCAAGTTTGAGTTCAGGCAACTGAATCGTCCGAAGATAGACACACAAAGCTGGAGTAACTCAGCGGGACAGGCAGCATCTCTGGAGAGAAGGAATGGGCGACGTTTCGGGTCGAGACCCTTCTTCAGACTCAATATGAATCATCCTACCACTTCAGTCAGAGTGGATATTTTTAAGGCCGAGATAGATAGATTTTTGATTAGTACGGCTGTCAGAGGTTATGGGGAGAAGGCAGGAGGGAGATAGATCAGCCATGATTGAATGGTGGAGTAGACTTGATGGGCTGAATGGCCTAATTCTACTCCTATCACTTATCACATGACATTCATCATTGCTCAAGATTCCAACAACTACAGTCCCTTGTGTCTCCAGACATGGACACAAGAGATACAGGTAGAGGCTTTGTAGTGTGTGCTATTACGTCAGCACCAGAGATCCTGGTTCGATCCTTACTATGGGTGCTGTCTGTATGGAGTTTGTTCTTTCTTCCTGTGACCGCGTGGGTTTTCTCCGGGTCGAGTTTCCTCCCACACGCCAAGGATGCACAGGTTTGTAGGTTAATTGGTTTCGGTAAAGATTGTAAATGGTCCCTAGCGTGTAGCATAGTGCTAGTGTACGTGTGGATCGCTGGTCGGCACAGACTCGGTCGGCCGAAGGGCCTGTTTCCACGCTAAACCTAAAACTAATGTGACAATGAGACCGTAATTAGACCGTAATGTTTTGATGTGTTTATGCTTTATTCTTAATCATTAACTGTATGTTTGTGTTGTCATTTGTGAGCGGAGCACCAAGGCACATTCCTTGTATGTGCACATACTTGGCCAATAAACTTATTCAATAGACAATAGGTGCAGGAGGAGGCCATTCGGCCCTTCGAGCCAGCACTGCCATTCAATGTGATCATGGCTGATCATTCTCAATCAGTACCCCGTTCCTGCCTTCTCCCCATACCCCCTGACTCCACTATCCTTAAGAGCTCTCTCTCTTGAATGCATTCAGAGAATTGGCCTCCACTGCCTTCTGAGGCAGAGAATTCCACAGATTCACAACTCTCTGACTGAAAAAGTTTTTCCTCATCTCAGTTCTAAATGGCCTACCCCTTATTCTTAAACTGTGGCCCCTGGTTCTGGACTCCCCCAACATTGGGAACATGTTTCCTGCCTCTAACGTGTCCAACCCCTTAATAATCTTATACGTTTCGATAAGATCTCCTCTCATCCTTCTAAATTCCAGTGTATACAAGCCTAGTCGCTCCATATGACAGTCCCGCCATTCCGGGAATTAACCTAGAAAAACCTACGCTGCACGCCCTCAATAGCAAGAATATCCTTCCTCAAATTTGGAGACCAAAACTGCACACAGTACTCCAGGTGCGGTCTCACTAGGGCCCTGTACAACTGCAGAAGGACCTCTTTGCTGCTATACTCAACTCCTATACTCATTCATTCATTCATTCATTCATTCATTCATTCATTCATTCATTCATTCATTCATTCACAGTAATAAACCAATACCAATATTATTTCAGACGAGGTCAGAATTGGCAGTTCTGTTGGTGTTTGGAAACACCAAAGATTGCAGATGCTGGAATCTTGGAGAGAACGTAAAGTGCTGGAGTAACGCAATGGTCAGGCAGCATCTGTGGAGGGAGTGGACTGTGTTTGCTGGGGGAGGTCGGTGGACATAGGCACTTGATTAGATGTTCCAGAAGTGCATCACAAAAATTAAAATGCATAAATCGTTCTCAGATCTGCCTCTCTATACTGTATAGTAAAGGGCATAACTATGTCAAAATAATGGAATGGGATCAATACGGTTTCAATGGAATTAGTTCTCCCTTCTGGTCACATCAATACAATTAGACTGTTCAATACCATTGTCAATGAGAATTTGTCTACTTAACTTTGGTCTCAGTAGGTTTGGATGGCATAACATTGACATAGTGGAATTAATATTGATATCAATGGGATTAGCCTCATTAGTATTGCTGGAAATGACATTGATCAGTTTTAAATTGATATTAATGGAAGTGGTTAATGAACATCAGTCAATAGGATCAATTTATTTCACACAGGCACGGACAGTTTTGGAAGGTTTAATATTGGTATCAATAAGATTGGTTGATTTAATAAGCAGTGGGGATAATCTTTGCAACACCAAAAAGGACATAAGACCTATCTTTATGCAGTAGATTCAATACTAGCGTCTGTCAGAAATATTGGTGGCAAGCGATATATGTGCTGTTTACATTTTAACAGTAATGTGAATACATTTGTTTTGTGGCAACATGATGTAAATGATTTGATTTGCAACTGGAAAGAAATCTCAGCAATTCTGTTTTGCTTGTCCACAGAGACTGTAAATTTCATTCTGCATCGGTTCTGCAAAGTGAAATCAAATACCTTGTCATTTAGTACGATGCTTCCCATTTTTGTCTTTACAAATGCTTGGTGGGAATTTTTTACAGAGTTTCACCGATAAATAGCAGCAATTTCAATATTTGCAACAGAGAGAAATGCCGGCTTCACACAGATTGAATATACATATATATTTCAGACACTCGTTATGCTGTTGGTTTTGGAGACCGACTAAGAATGAAGGAATACTGTAGGAAGGAACTGCAGACGCTGGTTTACACCAAAGAAGATAAAATGGTGGGTTGCATGGAACGAGCTGCCGGAGGAGGTAGGTGAGGCAGGTATTATTGCGACGTTTAGGAATAGACGATAAACAATAGACAATAGGTGCAGGAGGAGGCCATTCGGCCCTTCGAGCCAACACCGCCATTCAATGTGATCATGGCTGATCATTTTCAATCAGTACCCCGTTCCTACCTTCTCCCCATACCCCCTGACTCCGCTATCCTTAAGAGCTCTATCTAGCTCTCTCTTGAATGCATTCAGAGAATTGGCCTCCACTGCCTTCTGAGGCAGAGAATTCCACAGATTCACAACTCTCTGACTGAAAAAGTTTTTCCTCATCTCAGTTCTAAATGGCCTACCCCTTATTCTTAAACTGTGGCCCCTTGTTCTGGACTCCCCCAACATTAGGAACATGTTTCCTGCCTCTAACGTGTCCAACCCCTTAATAATCTTAGGACGGGTTTGGAGGGATATGGGCCAAACGCATGCATGTGGGACAAGTATAGCTGGGATATGTTGGCCGGTGTGGGCATGTTGGGCCGAAGGGCCTGTTTGCACACTGTATCACTCTATGACTCTATCAACGCAGAGTGCTGGAGTAACTCAGCGGTTCAGGTGGCATTTCTGGCGAAAAAAAAGATGGGTGACGTTTCGGGTCGGGAACTGAAGGAGTCTGAAGAAAAGGTTTCCTACTCCGAAACGTCACCCATTCCTTCTCTCCAGAGATGCCGCCTGACCCGCTGAGTTACTCCAGCATTTTGTGTCTACCTCATGAAGGATTGCTGATGTGTTAATTGCAAGCAAGAATGATGTGTAACTAGATAGGAAGCTTGCATCGTTTTCTCTGCAGCGTCCGAGGATGAAGGGAGACCTGACCGAAGTATGTACACTCATGAGAGGCATAGGTAGGGTAGACAGTCAAAACTTCTTCCGCAGCGTGGAAATGTCAAAGACTACGTCTCTTAATTTGAGGAAGGACGTCCTTGCTATTGAGGTAGTGCAGCGTATGTTCACCAGGTAAAATCCCCGGGATGGCGGGACTGTCATATCAGGAAAGATTGGAAAGACTGGGCTTGTATTCACTGGAGTTTAGAAGGATGAGAGGGGATCTTATAGAAATGTACAAAATTGTAAAAGGACTGGACAAGCTAGATGCAGGAAAAATGTTCCCAATTTTGGGGGAGTCCAGAACCAGGGGCCACACCGTCTAAGAATAAAGGGGAGGCCATTTAAAACTGGGATGAGAAGAAACCTTTTCACCCAGAGAGTTGTGAATTTGTGGAATTCTCTGCCACAGAAGGCAGTGGAGGCCCGATTCACTGGATGAATTTAAAAGAGAGTTGGATAGAGCTCTAGGGGCTAGTGGAATCAAGGGATATGGGGAGAAGGCAGGCACGGGTTACTGATTGTGGATCATCAGCCATGATCACAATGAATGGTGGTGCTGGCTCGAAGGGCCAAATGGCCTCTTCCTGCACCTATTTTCTATGTTTCTATCTCCTTTAAACTTTGTATCAACCCAACTCTCATCTGCCTGCACGTGACCATATCCAAGCATGGGCAGGTGTAGATGGTCTTATTGGTCCAGCATGGGCAAGTTGGGCCAAAGGGCCTGTTCCCATGCTGTAAGACTCTATGCACGGTGCTATGACCCGAAGCCTGGTGGAAGAGTTGGATTTGCAGCGGCATTTCCTGGGGTTGGACAGGCCAGATCGTCTGATGATGTTTGGAATGCAGACTGCTGCAGGCATGGTTGGCAAGGGCGAGTCAAATGAAGGAAAGGAAAGAGAACGGTGAAGTCTAAAAATCATTCTGAAGGCAACGTTTACCGCGTGACGCTCTGATTCCCCCCCCCCGTGCTCCAATTCTGCGAAGAGATTGAACATGAAACTTGAAGCATAATTTGTATGACAATCTGCCACAGAGATGTTGGAAGGAACATGATCTTGTACCTCAGTGCCCTGGGTTGACAAACGCGCGGTGGACGATCGCAATCTCCCTGACATTTATCCCTTTCTTCTCAGAGTCAGAGAGAGAGAGAAAAAAATATCAGCTAATATATCTCAACATAACACTAAATACACAGTGGTACGGCATGGTGGCGCAGCGGGTAGAGCTGCTGACTAACAGCTCCTGAGACCAGGGTTCGATCCTGACCTCGTGTGCTGTCTGTACTGAGTCTGCACGTTCTCCCTATATCCCCGGGCGCTCCGGTTTCCTCCCACACTCCAAAGACGTGCAGGCTTGTATACACTGGAATTTAGCTTGTATACACTGGAATTTAGAAGGATGAGAGGAGATCTTATCGAAACGTATAAGATTATTAAGGGGTTGGACACGTTAGAGGCAGGAAACATGTTCCCAATGTTGGGGGAGTCCAGAACCAGGGGCCACAGTTTAAGAATAAGGGGTAGGCAATTTAGAACGGAGATGAGGAAAAACTTTTTCAGTCAGAGAGTTGTGAATCTGTGGAATTCTCTGCCTCAGAAGGCAGTGGAGGCCAATTCTCTGAATGCATTCAAGAGAGAGCTAGATAGAGCTCTTAAGGATAGCGGAGTCAGGGGGTATGGGGAGAAGGCAGGAACGGGGTACTGATTGAGAATGATCACCCATGATCACATTGAATGGCAGTGCTGGCTCGAAGGGCCGAATGGCCTCCTCCTGCACCTATTGTCTATTGTCTATTGTCTATTATCTCCTGGTTACCATGAGACGGACTATAGACCAGCAAGTTATTTCATCAAAACGTTCCCAGCACTTTTGTGGGGAAAAAAACTGCAGGTGCTGGTTTAAATCGAAGGTAGACACAAAATGCTGGAGTAACTCAGCGGGTCAGGCAGCATCTCAGGAGAGAAGGAATGGGTGACGTTTGGGCCGGTTCACCAGATTGATTCCTGGGATGGCAGGACTTTCATATGAAGAAAGACTGGATAGACTCGGCTTGTACTCGCTGGAATTTAGAAGATTGAGGGGGGATCTTATAGAAACGTACAAAATTCTTAAGGGGTTGGACAGGCTAGATGCAGGAAGATTGTTCCCGGTGTTGGGGAAGTCCAGAACAAGGGGTCACAGTTTAAGGATAAGGGGGAAGTCTTTTAGGACCGAGATGAGAACGTTTTTTTTCACACAGAGGGTGGTGAATCTGTGGAATTCTCTGCCACAGAAGGTAGTTGAGGCCAGTTCATTGGCTATATTTAACAGGGAGTTAGATGTGGCCCTTGTGGCTAAAGGGATCAGGGGGTATGGAGAGAAGGCAGGTACAGGATACTGAGTTGGATGATCAGCCATGATCATATTGAATGGCGGTGCAGGCTCGAATGGCCTACTCCTGCACCTATTTTCTATGTTTCTATGCTGCCTGACCCACTGAGTTACTCCAGCATTTTGTGTCAACCTTCCAAGCTTTTTTTTGTTGTGGCTATCGACATAATTGATCTTTGACTTAAAGAACAGGTCCCCGCTTGTAACCTCTGCCGTTTGTGATCATACGGAGTGTATAAACGGATGTGTAGTTTAGGTTTGAGATACAGCGTGGAAACAGGCCCACTGGGTCCACGCCGACCAACGATCTTCCCGACACTACCTCTATCCCAAGCACTAGGGATGATTTGCTTGGGGGCCAACTAACCGACAAACAATAGACAATCCCGTTTTGATTGTGACCGTGATTTCTGTTTTCAGTTGAGGCTGGAATTAAGAGTTTAAAGGCTCTCCCATTAGGGTAGGAAGAGGTGTGCAGGAAGGAAGTACAAGGAAGTACACTGTTGAACATTAATAAATGTCATTATCTAAGTTTTATATCTAAAGTTATACACATGGTTGGTTCGCTCAACACCTTTTCGCTCAGTCCGCCTTAACCAATCTGATCTCCCGGTGGCTGAGCACTTCAACTCCCCCTCCCACTCCCAGTCTGACCTTTCTGTCATGGGCCTCCTCCAGTGCTATAGTGAGGCTCACTGGAAATTGGAGGAACAGCACCTCATTTTACGCTTGGGCAGCTTGCAGCCCAGCGGTATGAACATTGACTTCTCCAACTTTAGATAGTTCCTCTGTCCCTCTCTTCCCCTCCCCCTTCCCAGATCTCCCTCTATCTTCCTGCCTCCACCTATATCCTTCCTTTGTCCCGCCCCCCTGACATCAATCTGAAGAAGGGTCTCGACCCGAAACGTCACCCATTCCTTCTCTCCCGAGATGCTGCCTGACCTGCTGAGTTACTCCAGCATTTTGTGAATAAAAACCTTCGGTTTGCAGGAAGGATCTGCAGATGTTGGTTTAAACGTCCCTGTTTCCAAGGCGGATGAACCTGTGGTTCTATGATTCTAAGTTTAATAGTTAATCTGTTCAGCTTGCTTTGGCAACGACACACAAGATGTCTCTGTACACTACAGAATCTTTGGCGAAATGTGTGGTAATTGGTACTGCTAAACCATTTATAAATTCAAAACCTGTTAGTCCAATTACCAGCTCTTAAGTGCTGAGCGACAGTACTATTTTTTTGTTTTTTTGTGTCAAATTAATGACTGATTTCTATTAAAATGCTCACATTTCAATTGCTAGGGGCATCTTTTACCTCAACCCACAAAATGCTTTTTAATTTGTATGTGTCTCTAATGAGACCTTAATTCAGATGCAGTTTTGTAATGTGAATGCGTCTTTCTCCTTGCCTCAGTCCAAATCAAGTCATCCTCCACATTTATAAAAAGAACTCGCCCGAGCTAAATTTTCATTACCAATCTCCCAGAGATTCACTTCTCTCCTGACAGAAAGGAATGAATAGAAGTACTTTGCTGAGTAAATTTCCTGGCGAGTTCAATTTAACCACAAACAAACACCTTCCTTGCAAATACCATCTTTACTTTAGTTGAAATGAACATTCAAAACCCCAAAGCCATTCATCAACTCCATCCATTGTTAACACTGTCAACTAAACAAAGAAAACAAGCTTGGTGGTTTTAGCTGCCTGGAACTTTCACCGCCTTGTGGATTAGTCTCTGTGTGTCTATATATTTGCTATTGGACATTCAAGTTGACAGGAAGAAATGTTCGCAAAGGTCCACATTCGCCTCAGCAACTCACAGGTGCCCAAAAGCAAACGTACACTTCCAGCCTATTTAATTAAAGATTTCTTTGCCTCGAATAACATAAGCTTATAAACACTTCTCCCAAGGTATACCTAAACAAACACTCTATTAAATTGTGCAGCCATTTTTATCTTGAAAATGCTAAGATCCACAGAGGCAGACTGTTGACAATTAGATAGAAAGGACACAAAGTGTTGGAGTAACTCAGCAGGTCAGGCAGCATCTCTGGAGAACATGGATAGGTGATGTTTCACAGAGCGCTGGAGTAACTCAGCGGGTCAGGCAGCATCTCTGGAGAACATGGATAGGTGACGTTTCACAGAGTGCTGGAGTAACTCAGCGGGTCAGGCAGCGTCTCTGGAGAACATGGATAGGTGACGTTTTGGGTCGAGGCCCTTCTTCAGACTGAGAGTCAGTGGAAAGGGAAACGAGAGGTATAGAATGATGTAGAGAGATATAGAATAAATGAATGAAAGAGGTGCAAAAAAATTAACAATGATAATGGAAACAGACCATTGTTAGCTGCGGGCTAGGTGAGAACAAGCGGAGACAATGAGACTTAATAAGACAACTTCGAAGCTAGTTCCAAGATGGACACATCTTGGTCAGCATGGACAAGTTGTGCGGAAGGGTCTGTTCCATGCTATATGAATCTATGACTCTATAACTGCACTACAACACTTAATTTTCTAACCAGTCATCTCTCCTTTCCACCTCCATTACCTTTGCAACTTTTGAGCGGCATGGTGGCGCAGCGGTAGAGTTGCTGTCTCACAGCGCCGGAGACCCGGGTTCCATCCCGACTACGGGCGCTGTCTGTACGGAGTGGGTTTTCCCCGAGATCTTCGGTTTCCTCCCACACTCCAAAGACGTGCAGGTTTGTAGGTTAACTGGCTCGGTACAAATGTAAAATTGTCCCTTGTGTGTGTCGGGTAGTGTCAGTGTGCGGGGATCGCTGGTCGGCGCGGACTTGGTGGGCCGAAGGACCCGTTTCCCCGCTGTATCTTATCGAAACGTATAAGATTATTAAGGGGTTGGACACGTTAGAGGCAGGAAACATGTTCCCAATGTTGGGGGAAGTCCAGAACAAGGGGCCACAGTTTAAGAATAAGGGGTAGGCCATTTAGAACTGAGATGAGGAAAAACTTTTTCAGTCAGAGAGTTGTGAATCTGTGGAATTCTCTGCCTCAGAAGGCAGTGGAGGCCAATTCTCTGAATGCATTCAAGAGAGAGCGAGATAGAGCTCTTAAGGATAGCGGAGTCAGGGGGTATGGGGAGAAGGCAGGAACGGGGTACTGATTGAGAATGATCAGCCATGATCACATCGAATGGCGGTGCTGGCTCGAAGGGCCGAATGGCCTCGTCCTGCACCTATTGTCTATTGTCTATTGTCTATTGTATCGCTAAACTAAACAAAACTAAACTTTGAGAACTGCATGCAGAAACGTAAGTGTGTCTGGCACTCCCTACTGTGTCGGCAGGCCATTCCAATCTCTCTTTAGTGCTACTCAAATCAATTTAAGATTCAAAAGAGGTGATGAATAATTCAATGAACAGAACTGTTAGAAATCATTTGAATAAATAAAATAAAATCTCAATTGTTGCCTCGTGTGCACAGTGCGCACTCGACAGAGCGGAGAAAGCTGAAACCGTGGAAACATTCAGCCTGGCCACCTTTCCGGGCTGACCGCTGCGACACTTTTAAAATATAATGAACAACAAAGAAAAAAAGATTCTTAATGAATCACGAAAGTACGGCCTGCTGAGATTTGCCAGCGTTCTCCCCTTTTTATTTCTGCCTCTAAATACTTGTCATACACACTACTTATTGAAACCTTTAAATACTTCCCACTGAACCGTGCCTTTCTGTATTATTCTGCCTTGGCAAGGCAAACGCTTTCAATTGTATACACAGTGCGGAGACACAACCTTGCAAATGTACACTGTGGGGCTGGATCAAATAAATATAATAAATCCTGTGGAGATGAAACCGTATGAATGCGGAATGTGAGGGAATAATTTATTCTTTCAGCTTTTATAATTACAAGCCTGCAATCCAAAATATTCTACAGTCACCACCGCACAGGCTTTGACCCAGTGGGTATATACGTTGGGGGCATAACCTAATATTGCACTAGAGAACCTTAACCCAGTTTATACGTACAGTAGGGGCATAACCTACAAAGCCAAGACAGACACTGTGAGACACCCATGCGTAGGAAAATAACTGCATATGCTGGTACAAATCGAAGGTATTTATTCACAAAATGCTGGAGTAACTCAGCAGGTCAGGCAGCATCTCAGGAGAGAAGGAATGGATGACGTTTTGGGTCGAGACCGTTCTTCAGACTGATCCAGCTTAGGGGCGGTCACGGTGGCGCAGCGGTAGAGTTGCTGCCTTACAGCGAATGCAGCGCCGGAGACCCGCGTTCCATCCCGACTACGGGTGCCGTCTGCACGGATTTTGTACGTTCTCCCCGTGACCTGCGTGGGTTTTCTCTGAAATCTTCGGTTTCCTCCCGCACTCCAAAGACGTGTAGGTTTGTAGGTGAATTGGCTCGGTAAATGTAAAAATTGGGTGTAGGACAGTGTTAATGTGCGGGGATCGCTGGTCGGCGCGGACCCGGTGGGCCGAAAGGGCCTGTTTCCGCGCTGTATCTCTGAACTAAATCTAAACATTGACCCAAAAATATATTCCATGGTAAAGATGGGTGGCCCGGTGGCACAGCTTTACAGCTGTTGCCTTGCAGCGTTTTCAGGACTGGAGACGCCGGTTCGATCCCGACTACGGGTGCTGTCTGTACGGAGTTTGTACGGGGAGAAGGCAGGAGAATGGGGTTAGGAGGGGGAGATAGATCAGCCATGATTAAGTGGCGGAGTGGACTTGATGGGCCAAATGGCCTAATTCTGCTGCTGGAACTCATGGACTCATGAACATTTCTGACCAGCCTCCTTTCATTCTTTGGAGGGAACGTAAACAAGAGGATTTGTCACCAATTTCCTGCCCTAACCACTCTCTCCCCAACATTCACTTGCTGTTCACTTAGAAATGTATCTCCCATCTCACCACACAATACAAAATGATCCAACACAGATATCCTTAATGCTTTTTAGATATAAGTTCCTATTGAGTACATAAAATATTAAATGACAGAGATAGCCAGGTGGAAATCTAAGAATTCACACACATTTTAGGAAAGTCATTGTACATATTCACAAACTGCAGTCTTACAAATCCACATTCTTCAGATCTTTTTTTAAATGGTTTAAATTGCCCAAAAGTTTTTGCACTTTCACAAGGAAAAATCTTCTCAGTTATCTCTGCTGTTGGAATGCAGTGTTGATGATATCAGCTAGATAGGCTAGGCATGCTGAATTTAACTCAAATCGGTAGCGATATCAATCCTGTTTTTGAATACTCAAACCCATGTGGAGGTGTAGTCTAGGAAAATAACTGCAAATGCTGGTACAAGTTGAAGGTATCACAAAATGCTGGAGTAACTCAGCGGGTCAGGCAGCATTTCTGGAGAGAAGGAATGGGTGACGTTTCGGGTCGAGATTTTTGTAGGAAACTAACTGCAGATGCTGGTACTTTTGGTAGGAAAATATTCAAGAGAGAGCTAGTTAGAGCTCATAAGGATAGCGGAGTCAGGGGGTATGGGGAGAAGGCAGGAACGGGGTACTGATTGAGAATGATCAGCCATGATCACATTAGTATAAGAAAATAACTGCAGATGCTGGTACGAATCGAAGGTATTTATTCACAAAATGCTGGAGTAACTCAGCAGGTCAGGCAGCATCTCAGGAGAGAAGGAATGGGTGACGTTTCGGGTCGAGACACTTCTTCAGTCTGAAGAAGGGTCTCGACCCGAACCTGAGATGCTGCCTGACCTGCTGAGTTACTCCAGCATTTTGTGAATAAAAGCCATGATCACATTGAATGGCGGTGCTGGGCTCAAAGGGCCGAATGGCCTACTCCTGCACCTATTGTCTATTGTCTATTGTCTAAAATAACTGCAGATGCTGGTACTTGTGTACTTTGAGGCGCAGAGTAATATTTCCTAAAATAAGTGCACGGCATAAAATATGTAAGGGCGGATACAGGCAGGTAAAATGGAGAATGACAGAGACTCTTAGCAGCAGAGAGATTGTGTGGTGTCGGAAGGAACTGCAGATGCTGGTTCCAACCCAAGACAGACACAAAAAGCTGGAGTAACTCAGCGGGACAGGCAGCGTCTCTGGAAAAGAGGAATTGGTCGAGACCCTTCTCCAGACTGACAGTCAGGGGGAAACAATAGATATGGATGGTGATGTAGAGATATTGGACAGATAAATGAAAGATAAGCAAAAAAAGTAACGATGATAAAAGAAACAGGCCATTGTTAGCTGTGGGCTAGGTGAAAACGAGTTGCAGACAATGAGACTCACCAGGATGACATTGAAACTAGTGCAACAACTTGAGTGGGGGGGGGGGGGGGGAGGTGGGCAGACAGAGAAGGGATGCAAGGGTTACTTGAACTTAGAGAAATCAATAGTCATACCACTGGGTTGTAAGCTGCCCAGGTAAAATAGTCCATTCAGTTTAGCTTAGTGTCACGTGTACAGAGGTACAGTGAAAAGCTTTTGTTGCGCGCTATCCAGTCAGCGGAAAGACAAGACATGATCACAATCGAGCCATTTACCGTGTGTAGATACAGGATAAGGGAATAACGTTTAGTGCAAGGTAAAGCCAACAAAGTCTGATCAATGATAGTCTGAGGGTCACCAATGAGGTAGATAGTAGTTCAGCACTGCTCTCTGCTTGTGGTGGGATGGTTCAGTCGCCTGATAACAGCCGGGAAGAGACTGTCCCTAAATCTGAAGGTGTGCTGTTCCTCCAATTTGTGTTTGGCCTCACTCGGACAATGGAGGAGACCCAGGACAGAAAGGTCAGTGGAAAGGGAATGGGAGGGAGAGTTAACAGCGTCTGGCAACAGGGTAGTGTGGTGTCGAGCACTACACTGTCAGAGGAGTGTCGGTATAGTTCACCAACACAGGTGGCACCGTCTCTGTTTTCAAGACACTTGCATCTGTTCAACTCCCACAACACATTCATTAGCATCTGTAGAGCTAACAGCCCGAATAAGTGCATCTCATTCCGGTAGCTTTTGTGGAAAAAAACAACATTTGCTCAGCATTAACTCAGATATGGATGGATGGAAAGAATGTTACACACAGTAACAAATGAGGTTTTAAAGCAGGTTTGGCAGAAACATCAACGAAAGATGAGGTTAACAGCAATAAATACAAATCTCATCTCTAGTTAACATTGTGCAATGATGAAGTGCTGTTGAACATTAATAAATGTCATTATCTAAGTTTTATATCTAAAGTTATACACATGGTTGGTTCGCTCAACACCTTTTCGCTCAGTCCGCCTTAACCAATCTGATCTCCCGGTGGCTGAGCACCTCAACTCCCCCTCCCACTCCCAGTCTGACCTTTCTGTCATGGGCCTCCTCCAGTGCCACAGTGAGGCCCACCGGAAATTGGAGGAACAGCACCTCATATTTCGCCTGGGCAGCTTGCAGCCCAGCGGTATGAACATCGACTTCTCCAACTTTAGATAGTTCCTCTGTCCCTCCCTTCCCCTCCCCTTTCCCAGTTCTCCCTCTATCTTCCTGTCTCCACCTATATCCTTCCTTTGTCCCGGCCCCCTGACATCAGTCTGAAGAAGGGTCTCGACCCGAAACGTCACCCATTCCTTCTCTCCTGAGATGCTGCCTGACCTGCTGAGTTACTCCAGCATTTTGTGAATAAATACCTTCGATTGGTACCAGCATCTGCAGTTATTTTCTTACATAAATTAACATGTCTCCATTTCTCCCAAACCAAACCTTGTGTTTTCTACCAATTCCTTTACCACCATTTTCACCATGCACAGTATTTCTTTTGGCAATTATTCTTTCCTTTCTTCCACTCTATAATATAACTCTTTTGTCCTCTCCTCCTATACCCACGTTCTCTGCATCTTAAAACCTATTTATCTCCGATTTTTCTTTGTTCCGATGAAAGGCCATCAACCTGAAATGTAAACACCATTTCTCTCTTCAAAGATACTGTCATTGCCAGCTTTCACTTATTATATAATTTGAGGAGCTGGACAGATAAGGCCATAATTGTTTTATTTAAAAATTAAAACGTGAAGGGATTACTAATCTGTACGTAACTTGCAAGTTGTGCCTCTGCAAAGATGAATTCAAACCATATGTTGTATGCAGCAGTAAATCTCTTGTACAGTCAACAATGAGTTATTGGTAATTTGGCTTTCGAGATATAGCACGGAAACAGGCCCTTCGGCCCACCGAGTCCACGCCGACCAGCGATCAGCCCGTACACTAACACTATCCCACACACAAGGGACAATTACCGATTTACCTAAGCCAATTAACCTTAGTGCGGCACGGTGGCGCAGCGGTAGAGTTGCTGCCTTACAGCAAATGCAGCGACTGAGACTCAGGTTCGATCCCGACTACGGGCGCCTTCTGTACGGAGTTTGTACGTTCTCCCCGTGACCTGTGTGGGTTTTCTCCGAGATCTTCGGTTTCCTCCCACACTCCAAAGACGTACAGGTATGTAGGTTAATTGGCTGGGCAAATGTTAAAAAAATTGTCCCTAGTGGGTGTAGGATAGTGTTAGTGTGCGGGGATCGCTGGGCGGCGCGGACCCGGTGGGCCGAAGGGCCTGTTTCCGCGCTGTTTCTCTAAATCTAAAAAATCTAAATCTAAATCGCTTGTACAAACAGTCAAGAATGAGTTATTGGTAATTTGGCTTTCGAGATACAGCACGGAAACAGGCCCTTCGGCCCACCGAGTCCACGCCGACCAGCGATCACCCCGTACACTGACACTAGCCTACACACAAGGGACAATTACCCATTTACCTAAGCCAATTAACCTGCAAGCTTTAGTTTACTTTAAAGATATGGCGTGGAAACAGGCCCTTCAGCCCAACGAGTCCGCACTACCCACCAGCGATCACCCTGTACACCAGCACTTTCCTACACACACTAGGGACAATTTACAAATTTTCCCCAAGCGAATTAACCTACAAACCCGCACGCCTTTGGAGTGAGGGAGGAAACCGGAGCACCCGGAGAAAACCCACCCGGTCACGGGGAGAAGGTACAATGGTTTTTTTATTGTCACGTGTACCGAGGTACAGTGAAAATCTTTGTTTAGCATTCCATCCAAACAGACCAGATATACCGTATATAAATACAATCAAGTCAAACTCAAGTACAATAGGTAGAGCTGTTGCTTCACATCGCCAGAGACCCGGGTTCGATCCTGATCTCGGGTGCTGTCTGTGTGGAGTTTGCATGTTCTACCTGTGACCGCTCGGGCCAATTCACAGAAGCCGATTTTAACCTACAAACAATTGGCACGTCTTTGGGATGTGGGAGGAAACCGGAGAACCCGGAGGAAACCCATGCAGTCACAGGGATTGTACTTTCATGGAAATGAAAAAGGACAACACTCTGAAAAACCTGCTGCTTCATTTTGAAACCAATTCAATGCGACGCGTCGTTAAAGATAATAATGACAGAGTCATAGAGTCAGGCCATGTAGCATATAAACAGGCCCTTCAGCTGAACGTGCCAATGACCACCGAATGCCCCATCGACACTGGTCCCACCTATTTGCTATTGCCCCTTATGCCTCACAACCTGATCTGCCGGCATTTTAAATGTTGCTGCATTAAATCCCATACACCCATCACCCTTGATCAACCTGTCCCTAAATACCACCAAGACCAAGGAGCTGATCATCAACTTCCGTAGGTCACACAACGGGGAATATGCCCCGATCTTTATCAACGGGGACAGTGTGGAGAGTGTGTCCAGCTTCAAGTTTCTGGGCACTCACATTTCGGAGGACCTAACATGGTCCAATAACACCGCTGCGCTGGTCAAGAAGGCACAGCAACGACTGTTCTACCTGAGAACACTGAAGAAGTCTGGTCTACCCCAACAGCTGCTGACGACCTTCTACCGCTGCACCATAGAGAGCATCCTAACGCATGTCATCCCTGTGTGGTACCTCAGCTGCACGGAGACAGAGAGGAAAGCTCTTCAGCGGGTAGTCCATAGAGCTCAGAGGACCATCGGAACACAGCTACCAGCCTTGGAGGGCATCTACAACACACGATGCCTCAGAAAAGCCACCAGCATCCACAAAGACTCTTCACACCCCTGCAACAGTCTGTTCGAACTCCTTCCATCGGGCAGACGATACAAGGCCTTCTACGCCCGCACCTTCAGACTCAGGAACAGCTTCATCCCCAGGGCCATAGCTGCTATGAACCGGTCCTGCTGAGCCGGATGGTCACATCGCACAGTGAACCGGCACAGATCTACTTGCACTTTATTCTGTTTTAAAACTGTTCTAATTTGTTTCATTGGGTTATTTAAATGAATACTGACTAGCTAATTAATTTATTGCATCGTATGGGAGGCGCATTCCCAATCTCGTTGTACCCCTGTACAATGACAATAAAGATATATTGTATTGTATTGTATTGTGTGAAAAAGGTTAATCCCTGAGGTTCCTATTAAGTCTGTCCCCTGTCAAATTAAACCTTTGCCCTCTGGTTCTTGATTCTCATACTCGGGGTAAAAGACACTGCGCAATTCCCCGATCTAGACCCCTCATGATCTGGTACACCTTTGACAGGTACTGAACATGTCTGCAAAAAAAAAAAAGGACGATGATGATTTTAACACTGATGTGTCCAATAGCCTGATGTGCTACGAGGTGCAAACAAAAGATCCTATTTGGATTTCACACCCTTCACTCCGAGTGGGAGAACAGGGGGCAGCTGTGGCTCAAGCAGGATTTGAACGGTACATGACGTCCCTTTGTTAGTAATAGAATTTGACATGACTTCGACAGAAATTCACAGAGGCAAGAAGGGAGATAATTAAACGCACAAAGTTACAGCCAGACTAGATAGCCAACGACATTGATGAGACCAGGAAAGAAGCAATTGAACAAGTGGTCCGGGTCTCCGGTGAGCGCTACAGGTTGAGGAACAGTCGCAGAGGCAAGACGTGCAAAGGCCCGGGAAGGGAAGTCATAAAAGGCTTTTGTGCAGAAACCATGGATTTGAAAGCAGACATTGTCCAAAAAAAAATCATTTTTTAAACCTTGAAAAATATGTAATTTTTTTTTTTTTTAAATGGAAAAGAAAAAGATTGACAGTTAAAGGAAAATATCTATTAAAGGAATAGATATTAAAATAGCTATTAAAGGAAAATATTAAATGAGATTTTTCAATGAAAACGCGAAAATGGAGGAAGATTAAATAGAAGGTGGAAAGATGAGGGGAAATTCTTAGGTGCTAGCAGGGATAAAATTATCCCCGAAGAATTAAGGTAATTAATCTTGAATTAGGAAAATCGTGGCATATCAATAAGAGATTTATCCTCATGAATCTCAGAGTTTACAGAATGAAATGACGTTTGGACACTAGTGAAGGATCGGAACCAACACACCGAGGATGTGTTGACACAACAAGAGATTCCTCTGCTTTGATCATTTAGATAATGTAAGATAATTCTCCCCAGTCCTTCTTCAGTCTGAAGAAGGGTCTCGACCCAAAACGTCACCCATTCCTTCTCTCATGAGATGCTGCCTGACCTGCTGAGTTACTCCAGCATTTTGTGAATAAATACCTTCGATTTGTACCAGCATCTGCAGTTATTTTCTTACACTATAATTCTCCCCATAATAATTTTTTAAATTACATGCCAATGGGCATTGTGCATGTCTATTTTTCCCAGCTTGTTCTCAGGCAAAAACCTACCGCTAACATGCAAGACTAATCGATTCTCCGAGACCTATCTTTCTCTCTGGATACAAACCAGCAATGCTCTATTAATATACACCTATCATGCAGCTGAATGTTCATGGGCCCTTGAAGCAGTCCAGATTTGACCAGAAACCCAGATATCCAACATTATTCCATTTTAAAAATATGGATCTAAATCACAAAATCATTAATAATTCTTCCACTTCATTCCGTCTTAATTGAGCATTGTTAAGAAAATATATGTACCTGGCAGGCATTGATAAACAAAGCTGTTGGGAAATCCAGCCCTGATATTTCTGTGCAAGTGATAGACGTTTTATTTAGTGTGATCGAGCCTTTGATAAACCAGCAGTCTTCTGTTTCACATTAACCCATTCAGTCTTCACACCCAGTTTCCCACGTTCACAGTAGACCCGTAGGTATGGGTCCTCTCCCGCCCTCTAACCGACAACAATAGACAAGAGACAATAGGTGCAGGAGGAGGCCATTCGGCCCTTCGAGCCAGCACCACCATTCAATGTGATCATGGCTGATCATTCTCAATCAGTACCCCGTTCCTGCCTTCTCCCCATACCCCCTGACTCCGCTATCCTTAAGAGCTCTATCTAGCTCCCCTCTTGAATGCATTCAGAGAATTGGCCCCCACTGCCTTCTGAGGCAGAGAATTCCACAGATTCACAACTCTCTGACTGAAAATGTTTTTCCTCATCTCAGTTCTAAATGGCCTACCCCTTATTCTTAAACTGTGGCCCCTTGTTCTGGACTCCCCCAACATTGGGAACATGTTTCCTGCCTCTAACGTGTCCAACCCCTTAATAAACTTATATGTTTCGATAAGATCCCCGCTCATCCTTCTAAATTCAAGTGTATACAATCCTAGTCACTCCAGTCTTTCAACATATGACAGTCCCGCCATTCCGGGAATTAACCTAGTAAACCTACGCTGCACGCCCTCATCTCAGATCATACACATTCGTGTACACGACAACATCTCAGATCATACACATTCTTCAAAAATATCCTCCAACCTGCAGAGTATTTTTTTATAATGCAAGGGTGCGGTCGAATCTTTGTGCAATAGCATATATAATGTATAAGATCGAACAAGTTTTGCCAGAGATATAATCTCTTGAATCTACAATCTCTTGAAGAATACAAACCGAAGCTTAACATTTCTGTCCTTTCTCATAGGACAAGGTGAAATTTTGTTCAATAATTTCACGCAAATTATTTCAATGAATGTAATCGTTTAGAATTACCATGTATTAAGCAAAATTGCCAAGTTAGTGTTCGTAATAATTTTTTTATTTCAACAATACCTCAACAATGAGGCACAAATCAGATATGATTTCATTCCGTACTCTGGTCATATGCAGGTAAATATCAGAACACGTCAACACACGTTCGAGGCAGGAAACATGTTCCCCATGTTGGGGGAGTCCAGAACCAGGGGCCACAGTTTAAGAATAAGGGGTAGGCCATTTAGAACTGAGATGAGGAAAAACCTTTTCAGTCATAGAGTTGTAAATCTGTGGAATTCTCTGCCTCAGAAGGCGGTGGAGGACAATTCTCTGGATGCTTTCAAGAGAGAGCTAGATAGAGCTCTTAAGGATAGTGGAGTCAGGGGGTATGGGGAGAAGGCAGGAACGGGGTACTGATTGAGAATGATCAGCCATGATCACATTGAATGGCGGTGCTGGCTCGAAGGGCCGAATGGCCTCCTCCTCCACCTATTGTCTATTGTCTATTGTCTATTACTCCTATACTCAAATACTCTATCATCCCCCCTCAACCTCTGCCATTCCAGAGAAAACAATCCCAACCTCCCCCTCCACGACATAAAAGTGTCACTCGTTAAATGATGAATCGTTCGTTAAATCCAGACTTTGCTTTTTACACCACACGCCCACTCTTGTTGCCTTCCAGATCTGCGGTGACATTTCTGATGGAAGATTGTCATTTTTTCATCTTGCTTTAGGCAACCAAAGAGACTGTGAGACTCAGTCACGCAAAGTAAGACGTTCCCATCATTTGTAACTCAAGGGAGATAAATTATGTGCATTTAGCTGGGAAAGGCACAATTCTGAGCTTATCAAAATCCTTCTCAAATACAATATCAAGTAAAATTGCTCTCCGCACTGCCTAATAAATGTGCATAATTGTAATTTATTGTAGTTAGCTCAAGTGCTGTAATATTGTGAACATAAAACTGCAAATATCAATCATTGTGAAATATTGAATGGGAACAGCAGTCATATGCAGACACAGGGCTGACAATGGAGATGTCTAAGTTGTCGTACGACAGCCTTGCTTTCCACACGTTTTATTTGACAATCAGGATTAGATGATCACACTGCAATTATCTGTATCGTTGTAATATCTTGCGTCTAGTTAAGCAGACGTTGGGGGACAGGCACAGCTTGTGAGCGGGCACGCATTGAGGGTCTCCAATGTGTCTCCCAGCAGACCTCTCTTTCCATGGGCTAGCGATATCCATAACAGGTGGCTAATCTCTCCCATCCCATTTGCGCCCTTGCCAAAGCCTTAATTTTGCACTCTAATAAGACAAATCTCTTTGGCACGTTTGGTTTATGAAACAAATAAAATGGCCGCTTGCTCCGCTTTCAATTCTAAACCTCTAGACGCTCATCGCTTCCGTACTCCTCGCTACTGTTCTCCTTCGTGTTACCAAACGTGCTGCCGTTGCCTCTTTGTGTTGATTTTTAATCTGCAAAGCAAATCCCTCCGACACGGTCTTACAGTACAATTTTGGTCTCCTAATCTGAGGAAAGACATTCTTGCCATAGAGGGAGTACAGAGAAGGTTCACCAGATTGATCCCTGGGATGGCAGGACTTTCATATGAAGAAAGACTGGATAGACTCGGCTTGTACTCGCTGGAATTTAGAAGATTGAGGAGGGGATCTTATAGAAACTTACAAAATTCTTAAGGGGTTGGACAGGCTAGATGCAGGAAGATTGTTCCCGATGTTGGGGAAGTCCAGAACAAGGAGACACAGTTTAAGGATAAGGGGGAAGCCTTTTAGGACCAAGATGAGACCGTTTTTTTTCACACAGAGAGTGGTGAATCTCTGGAATTCTCTGCCACAGAAGGTAGTTGAGGCCAGTTCATTGGCTATATTTAAGAGGAGTTAGATGTGGCCCTTGTGGCTAAAGGGATCAGAGGGTATGGAGAGAAGGCAGGTACAGGATACTGAGTTGGATGATCAGCCATGATCATATTGAATGGCGGTGCAGGCTCGAAGGGCCGAATGGCCTATCCTGCACCTATTTTCTATTATTCTATGTTTCTACAGAGGCATGGCGCAATACAGCACGGAAACAGGCCCCTCGGCCCAGCTTGTCCATGCCGACCAAAATGCCCCATCTAAGCTCGCCCCATTTGCCCGCGTTTGGCCCTGACCCGCTGAGTTACTCCAGCTTTTCGTGTCTGCCTTCGGTTTAAACCAGCATCTGCAGTTTCATCCTATACATCAATATCACTATTCGGTGGTAGAGTTGCCGCCTTACAGCGAATGCAGCGCCAGAGACCCGGGTTCCATCCCGACTACGGGTGCTGTCTGTATGGAGTTTGTACGTTCTCCCCGTGACCTGCGTGGGTTTTCTCTGAGATCTTCGGTTTCCTCCCACACTCCAAAGATGCACAGGTTTGTCGGTTAATTGACTGGGTAAATGTAAAAATTGTTCCTAGTGTGTGTAGGGTGGTGTTAGTGTGCAGGGATCGCTGGTCGGCGCGGACCCGGTGGGCCGAAAGGGCCTGTTTCTGCGCTGTATCTCTAAATTAAACTAAACTAAACTAAACTGAACCATTTTTCAACAAGTAATTCCTATAACTGTGTCGCTCCATATCGCTTAACGTCGACAAAAAGCAAATCAAAACCAAACTTTCCGAAAGACATTTGTTCCAAACTGTTCTCTGGATGGCCCGGCAAAAAGACTTATTAGTGAGATAACAGAAAATAATGTTTCCTTTGGGATTTACAATACGTCAGGCAAATGCAGCAAAAAATGAAACTTGTCACATTAGCGACAATGTTGGATTTTCAACACTGGCCAAGAATCGTAGATTACACTCGGCAATGTTTCCCGAAGCTCCATCTGCGGCGCTATTTTATAATTGGACTTGTAGATTGCTGGTAGTGGAGTATTTTATCTGAAATATTAACTGTGGGCGCTATTGTTAGAGTCTGCTCACTTACGTTTATTTTCAACCAGTGCCTTTGCATCCTGCCAAAGCATTCTCATCGTTTTTCGAGTAAGTCATTAAGGGATCTATGTTTGAGAGAGACTTTTACTTTTTAGCCGGGACATCCCGTATTTTGGGTTAAATTGGCTTGTCCCGTACGGGACCGCCCTTGTCCCGTATTAGTAGGGTTGCCAACTTCCTCGCTCCCAAAATAAGGGACAACGGGTGACGTCACAGCCCCGCGCCCCACGTGACCTCACCCACCCAGCCAGCGGCCACGTGCTCCCGCTCCACCAATGGCGGCCGCCCGGGCCGGGAGGCGGGTTGCTACGCAACCACCCTTAGGCGTCGGGCGCCACTGGTGGAGCGGGAGCACGTGGCCGCTGGCTGGGTGAGGTCACGTGGGGCGCGGGGCGGTGACATCACCCTTTGTCCCTTATTTGGGAGTGAGGAAGTTGGCAACCCTTGATTGAGAGAGACTTTAACTTTTTTTGTTGGGAGCTTAGTTTAGTTTAGAGAGACAACATGGAACCGGGTAAAAGCAGGGTAAATGAACAGATACAACATGGGACCTTCAGCCCACCGACTGCACATTGACCATAGATCGCCCGTTCTATGTTATCCCACTTTCCCATCCACTACCCAGGGGCGTCACGGTGGCACAGCGGTAGAGTTGCTGCCTTACAGCGCTTACTGCGCCAGACACCCGGGTTCAATCCAGACCACGGGGGCTTGTCTGTACGGAGTTTGTACGTTCTCCCCATGACCGCGTGGGTTTTCTCCAGGTGCTTCCATTCCCTCCCACATTCCAAAGACGTGCAGGTTTGCAGGTTAATTGGCTTGGTATAAATGTAAAGTATCCCTAGTGTGTGTAGGATAGTGTTAGTGTGCGGGGATTGCTGGTCGGTGCGGACTGGGTAGGCCGAAGGCCCTGTTTCCGCGCTGTACCTCTGAACTAATCCAAAAAAATAGAGGCAATTTTACAATTAACCTACAAACCCGCATGTCTTTGGGATATAGGGGGGAGACTTGAGCACCTGGAGGAGACCCACGCAGGTCACGGGGAGAACATATAAACTCCAAACAGACAGCACCCGAGGTAAGGATCGAACCTGACCGTCAGAATAATGAAAGGCCTGGATAGAGTGGATGTGGAGAGGATGTTTCCACTGGTGGGAGAGTCTAGGACCAGAGGTCACAGCCTCAGAATTAAAGGGCGCTCTTTTAGAAAGGAGGTGAGGAGGGACTTCTTTAGTCAGAGGGTGGTGAATCTGTGGAACTCATGAGGGCAGTGGAGGCCAAGTCAGTCGATATTTTTAAGGCAGAGACAGACAAATTCTTGATTAGAACGGGTGTCAAGGGTTTCTGGGGAGAAGGCAGGAAAATGGGATCAGGAGGCAGAGATCAGCCATGATTGAATGGCGGGGTAGACCCGATGGGCCGAATGGCCTAATTCTAACCCTCATTGCCACAGAGGGCTGTGGAGGCCAAGTCGGTGGAGAGACAGACAAGTTGTTGATTGGAACGAGAGTGAAGGGTAATGGGAAGAAAGCAAGGAGCAAGGATTAGGAGGCAGGGATCAGCCATGATGGAATGGCGGAGTGGACTCGATGGGCTGAATGGCCTAATTCTACTCCTATAACTTGTGAACCTGTGAACTTTTAAACCCATGTCCCTGGCGCTGGAAGGCAACAACTCTACCGCTGCACCACTGCTTAGACTTTCCGTGTTTGACTGCGGAATTAATACTGGATAAGTTAATTTGAGGTAGATTTTAAACATCGCCCCCATACCCTGCCCCTCCAACACCTCTTCCCCAAATCGTGACTGTAGGTCAGACACGCATAATAGAAGCCATTTCCCTCGCTATGCGTTCAAAGTACTCTTCAATATTCTTCTCCTCAAGTGGTGAGAATCAGATAATTGAAGGCAAACTGCACACAATTATATGCTTTTAGCAGTGAAGGGACTTGATTTCTAATGCATTCATGAAATTTGACATTTCTGGCAGAGCCAACATTTATTGACCTATCAGTCTGCAGAAGCGTCCCGACCCAAAAGGTCACCTCTCCGTGTCCTCCAGAGATACTGCCTGACCTGCTGAGTTACTCCAGCACTTTGCGTTTTGCTCGTGATTCCAGCACCTGCAGTTCCTTGCACAAGGAAAAAAAAATTACCAGCCAGTGAATAATGACTTGGACGTTTCCCATCGAACTTCAGGAATTATTTCTCCTTGCTGTCAGGGTGTAGAACACTTTAAAAACATCAGGCTTTTTAGTTCATTAGGAAAAAAACCCTGCAGATGCTGGTTTAAATCGAAGGTAGACACAAAATGCTGGAGTAACTCAGCGGGTCAGGCAGCATCTCTGGAGAGAAGGAATGGGTGAATTTTCGGGTTGAGTCTAAAGAAGGGTCTCGACCCGAAACGTCACCCATTCCTTCTCTCCAGAGATGCTGCCTGACCTGCTGAGTTACTCCAGCATTTTGTGTCTACCATTCTTTTAGTTTAGTTTAGTTTAGTTTAGAGATACAGCACAGAAAAACAGGCCCTTCGGCCCACCAAGTCCACACTGACCAACGGTCCCCGCACACTAACACTATCCTACACACACTAGGGACAATTTTACATTTATACCCAGCCAATTAACCTACAGACCTGCACGTCTTTGGAGTGTGGGAGGAAACCGAAGATCTCAGAGATAACCCACGCAGGTCATGGGGAGAACGTACAAACTCCGTACAGACAGCGCCCGTAGTCAGGATCGAACCCGGGTCGCCGGCGCTGAAAGCGCTGACAGGCAGCAACTCTACCGCTGCGCCACTCTGTAGCCCTAACCGCCCTGGGCAAAAAGAACAAATACTCTCGGTAATTATGCTCTCAAAAGGCCAGTGCAAGTCAGGGTCTGTTAACTGTTCCTAATGTGTAGGGAGTTGATGAGAATGTGGGATAACATAGAACTAGTGAACACCGCAGCGCAGGATTGCCTGGTCAAACATCACGCAGGCAGACTTCCAGCACATCCGGTTCATTGTCCAAGCTGTCTACGATGCCCGACCAAGCCCATCGAACCTCCACGTCTGGGGCAAGAGCGTGACACCTTCCTGCCCACTTGGCACTGGAAGGGGATCATTAGAACATCTCCTCAGCAGCTGCCCAAAGTCCCTTGGCGAAGGTCGCTATCGGTGGTGCCACGACCAGGTGCTAAAGGTGGTTGCTGAGAGCATAGCCACTGCCATCAGTAGCAGCAAACACCACCACGCCCCGAAGAAACCAATCACTTTTGTCAAAGCTGGAGAGAGGCCTCGCCCACAACCAAATACAAGGGCGGGCCTCCTCTACACGGCCACTGACTGGCAGCTGCACGACGATCTGGGCAAACAGCTGAAATTTCCGCAGCACATCACAGCAACATCACTCTGGCCAGACATGATCACCACCTCCCAGTGCCCTGGGAAGATCTGTGGAACTCTCTGCCTCAGAAAGCAGTGGAGGCCAATTCTCCGAATGCATTCAAGAGAGAGCTAGATAGAGCTCTTCAGGATAGCGGAGTCAGGGGGTATGGGGAGAAGGCAGGAACGGGGTACTGATTGAGAATGATCAGCCATGATCACGTCGAATGGTGGTGCTGGCTCGAAGGGCCGAATGGCCTCCTTCTGCACCTATTGTCTATTGTATTGAAGAAGCTAATGAGAGGAAACGCTCAAAGTACCAGGAGCTGGTGGGGATGTGCCGGGACAGAGGCTGGAAGACACGCTATGAACCCGTAGAGGTGGGGTGTCGAGGCTTTGCAGGACACTCACTCTGCAAAGTCCTCAACCAGTTGGGCATTATGGGGCTGGCAAAGAAGAGGGCCGTTCAATCCGCAAGCAAAGCCGCAGAGGAAGCCACTGGGTGGCTTTGGGTTAACAGGGCTGATCCGTGAGCGGTTGCTGCTGGGACTCAAGTCGGGGCCTGGTCAACCCCAGCTGGGTGGCCTGGGCGAGGGGGTCTGATGTTGTGAGACCCCAAACACCCGATGACCCCAGGCCACGTCACTGAGGATGCGACCCATGTATCTTGCACATGAGAATGTGGGATAACATAGAACTAGTGTGAACTGGTGATTGGTGGTCGGCATGGACTCGGTGGGCCGAAGGGCCTGTTCCCATGTTACGTGAACATAGAAAGCATAGAAACATAGTAAATAGGTGCAGGAGTAGGCCATTCGGCCCTTCGAGCCTGCACCGCCATTCAATATGATCAGGCTGATCATCCAACTCAGTATCCCGTACCTGCCTTCTCTCCATACCCCCTGATCCCTTTAGCCACAAGGGCCACATCTAACTCCCACTTAAAAATAGCCAATGAACTGGCCTTAACTACCTTCTGTGGCAAAGAATTCTACAGATTCACCACTCTCTGTGTGAAAAAAAAACGTTCTGATCTCGGTCCTAAAAGCCTTCCCCTTTATCCTTAAACTGTGACCCCTTGTTCTGGACTTCCCCAACACCAGGGACAATCTTCCTGCATCTAGCCTGTCCAACCCCTTAAGAATTTTGTAAGTTTCTATAAGATCCCCCCTCAATCTTCTAAATTCCAGCGAGTACAAGCGGGTGATCGAAGGTCGACACGGACCTGGTGGGCCAATGGGCCTGCTTCTATTCTGTGTCTCCAACTAAAACGGAGAGTGAAAGGGTTAAAGGAAAGATAGAATGGATCTTTAAGGAGCACATCACCCAACCCCTGGACTAATCGCAGCTCAAACTCTGACAGCTTGGCTTAGGAGGAACACGGAAGCTGTAGAATTCTCCTTTGCTTCTGCATACATATCAATTACTGAAGAGACCCCATCACAAGGGAGATTTGTGAAAAGGTTGTTGGAGTGCTCCCTGATCTTTGAAAATGTCAAGTAAACCCTTAGTGTAACTACAACTACCTCATGATAATCACAAGCAAAAGATGAAGAAGGAATAATTAGATAGAGACACAGAGCTAATAATGTCTAAACAGGATATCTGAGTGGCAGGCAGTGAAGGTTGGCTTGGGCAGCACCTGCAGAGGGAGGTGGATGGGGCTGGCGACGATGAGTGAGGCTGGAGGAGAGGAGAGGGGACCGGGGTTCTGGATCACCGCCCCCCTGGAGGTCGGCTGTGGGAGGCACCCACTACCCCGGGGAACAAAGGTGGAGGAACAAAGGTGGAGGGGAGAGGAGAGGGGAGGGGAGGGGAGGGGAGGGGAGGGGAGGGGAGGGGAGGGGAGGGGAGGGGAGGGGAGGGGAGGGGAGGGGAGGGGAGGGGAGGGGAGGGGAGAGGAGAGGAGAGGAGAGGAGAGGAGAGGAGAGGAGAGGAGAGGAGAGGAGAGGAGAGGAGAGGAGAGGAGAGGAGAGGAGAGGAGAGGAGAGGAGAGGAGAGGAGAGGAGAGGAGAGGAGAGGAGAGGAGAGGAGAGGAGAGGAGAGGAGAGGAGAGGAGAGGAGAGGAGAGGAGAGGAGAGGAGAGGAGAGGAGAGGAGAGGAGAGGAGAGGAGAGGAGAGGAGAGGAGAGGAGAGGAGAGGAGAGGAGAGGAGAGGAGAGGGACGTGGGTTCGCTGGTCGATCCACACGACCAAGGAAGGTGACGGCTGGAGGCCGCAGCCTGGGGCTCGACTGGATTGGGCACTGCTCACAACGACTGGAGCACGGACTGGACTTGGAAAATGGATCCACAACATGGTGCCTCTTGCATGCGGCATCGGTGGTCTATTTCCATACACTTTGCTAATCGGGGATGTGCTTGGGTATACTCTGCTTGGCAATACTCTGCTGGACTGTTTGTCAGAAATTAATCTCACTGTGCATTCGCACTTTGCACATGTGACAATAAAAGTCCCACAGAACCATGATGATACTATTCTCAAGGACCTGATTCAGAATATAGCCCATAATGATGATAAAAGGTACATAGTGCTGGAGTAACTCAGCGGGTCAGGCAGCATCTGTGGAGAACATGGATCGGCAACGTTTCAGGTTGGGACCCTTCTTCAGACCCGAAACGTCACCTATCCATGTTCTCCAGAGATGCTGCCTGACCCCCTGAGTTACTCCAGCACTCTGTGAAACGTCACCTATCCATGTTCTCCAGAGATACTGCCTGACCCGCTGAGTTACTCCAGCATTTTGTGTCTATCTTCTGACTATATCACCGTCCTACTGAAGGAAGCTCGACTGGGAGCAGGTGAACAAAAGGGGCAACATTTATTGCGAAGGAAAAAAGAGGCTGGGAATATACAAGACCATGAGAACATTAGCTGTTTGACCCAGCGTTGGCTATACAGCCCCTTGTGTCTACTCTACCAATCAATAAGATCAGCTCTGATCTCATCTTTGGCCTCAACTCCATTTCCCTGCCTAATCCCCATAACCCTTCATTCACTGGCCATCTAAAACGAACAGAGATTGCCAAAGATTCTTCATGCTCAGGAATTAAATTCCTGTGTAGCTTAGTCTTAAATGGCTGAACCCTCAACTTGAGAATACCCTTCATAGATGCACACCTGCAGAGAAACTATCCGCAAAGCATCCTTTAAGGATCTTATATGCTTCAATGAAATTACTGTTCTCCAGAGAGTAGAACCCTCTCAGCTTAAAACCTCCTCATAAAACAAATCTCTTATCCTTGGAATCAACATCCATTATTTTGTCCTGTGATATTTTACCTGAATTCTATGCTTTCCTCCACACTTGGTCCGTGACTTATGTTGTTTAGCATTGAGCTTTTGCATTGTTAAACTTATTGATTGTAGTTGGAGGCAACCTTTAAGTTCATTCATCACGTCAGCAGATCCAGCAGTTTAGATTTAAGAGAGAGTTAGTTAGAGCTCTAGGGGCTAGCGGAATCAAGGGATATGAGGAGAAGGCAGGCACGGGTTACTGATTGTGGATGATCAGCCATGGTCACATTGAATGGCGGTGCTGGCTCGATGGGGCAAATGGCCTCCCTCTGCACCTTTTTTCTATGTTTCTATGTTTAGTTCGGTTTGGATTCTGCATGGAAACAGGCCCTTCAGTCCACTGGGCCCATGCCAACCATCGATCCCCCATTCACACTATAGACAATAGACAATAGACAATAGGTGCAGGAGGAGGCCATTCGGCCCTTCGAGCCAGCACCGCCATTCAATGTGATCATGGCTGATCATTCTCAATCAGTACCCCGTTCCTGCCTTCTCCCCATACCCCCTGACTCCACTATCCTTAAGAGCTCTATCTAGCTCTCTCTTGAATGCATTCAGAGAATTGGCCTCCACTGCCTTCTGAGGCAGAGAATTCCACAGATTCACAACTCTCTGACTGAAAAAGTTTTTCCTCATCTCAGTTCTAAATGGCCTACCTCTTATTCTTAAACTGTGGCCCCTGGTTCTGGACTCCCCCAACATTGGGAACATGTTTCCTGCCTCTGACGTGTCCAACCCCTTAATAATCTTATACGTTTCGATAAGATCTAGTTCTATGTTGTTCAATTTTGTCATCCACTCCCTACACACTAGGGGGCCGATTTACAGAGGGCCAATTAACCTGCAAACCTGCAGGTCTTTGGGATGTGGGAGGAAACCGGAGATCCCGGAGAAAACCCAGGCAGGTCACAGGGAGAATGTACAAAACTCCATACAGACAGCACCCGTAGTCAGGATCGAACCCGGGTCTCTGGCGCTCTAAGGCAGCAACTCTACCATTGCGCCCTGATCTGGTTAATCAAGTAACATTTCAATAGGCACATAGTGCTGGAGGCATTCAGCGGGTCAGGCAGCGTCTTTGTGTAAAATGGCTGCCCGGTCCCATCCTGAAACGTCACCCATCCTTTTTCTCCAGAGATGCTGCCCGACCCGTTGAGTTACTCCTGCACTTTGTGTCTATCTTCGGTATAAACCAGCATCTGCAGTTCCTTCCTACACATTTTAATAGCGATTATCTTTGGTTCTAAATCCCATGTGCTCAAAGCCTCTTAACTTTGGATTGAAATTCTGAATAATTTTTTGTACAAAGCGATGGCATTGTGAAGTCTGATTTAAAGGGAGTTTAAAGTGATCAGGAGGATAAAAGGTGGTGAAAAAGGAATGAAATGAAGTCGAGATTGTACCCATTCTGAATACCACCACCACCTTATAACCAAAGCGCCTTGCTAACAAAGGAGTCAATGACGAGCAGATTCAATGACATCCCTTCCCACAGAAGCAGTCTGGTTATACATTAGATTAATTTAGATCACGAAATAAAAGGAAATGTGACACTACCCCATTGAGTCTAATAGCCAATTCATTTAATAGCAGTGGAGGCCAATTCACTGGATGTTTTCAAGAGAGAGTTAGATATAGCACTGAGGGCTAAATGAATCAAGGGATATGGGGAGAAAGCAGGAACGGGGTACTGATTCTGGATGATCAGCCATGATCCTATTGAATGGCGGTGCAGGCTCGAAGGGCCGAATGGCCTACTCCTGCACCTATTTTCAATGTTTCTATGTTTCTATTCCCAAGATCAGTGGGTGGCGCAGCGGTAGAGTTGCTGCCTTACAGCGAATGCAGCGCAGGAGACTCAGGTTCTATCCTGACTACGGGCGCCGTCTGTACGGAGTTTGTACGTTCTCCCCGTGACCTGCGTGGGTTTTCTCCGAGATCTTCGGTTTCCTCCCACACTCCAAAGACGTGCAGGTGTGTAGGTTAATTGGCTGGGCAAATGTAAAAATTGTCCCTAGTGGGTGTAGGATAGTGTTAGTGTGCGGGGATCGCTGGGAGGCGCGGACCCGGTGGGCCGAAGGGCCTGTTTCTGCGCTGTATCTCTAAATCTAAATCAATGAATGACTTTCTTCCCTAGTTAGAGAGGAGGTGGAGATGATGTTTCCAGTGGCGGGAGAGTCTAGGATCAGGTGGCAGCAGGTAGTTCAGGCAGGTACAATAACATTTAAAGTACACTTGGAAAGGTTTAGGGGGATATGGGCCAAATGCGGCAAATGGGCCTAGTTTAGATGGGGCATCATGGTCGGCATAGACTGAAGGGCCTGTTTCCCTGCTGTATGACTATGAGTCTGCAAGAATTACGGAAATGTTCTGTTTTTTTCCTAACAGATCCTGCCTGCTTTGCTGAATATTTCCAGAATGTTTAGACTTCAGTTACAGCATGGAAACAGGCCCTTTGGCCCACTGAGTCCGTGCTTACCAGCGATCTACGGGATAAAGGGAATATCGTTTAGTGCAAGGTAAAGTCCATTTAAGTCCGATTGAAGATAGTCCAAGGGTCACCAGTGAGGTTGGTGGTAGGTCAGGACTGCTCTCTAGTTGGTGGTAGGACGGTTCAGTTGCCTGTCACTGCCCCAGAACATTCCACAGAAGGTCACAATTGCTGAGGTCAGTGTTGTGCAGTGTTCAAGGGCTTGTTGGTCGCTTGGAAGAAGGACTACCTACCAGTACACTAGCACTACACCACACACTGGGAACAATTTACCAAAGCCAATTAACCTACAAACCTCCACGTCTTTGGAGTGTGGGAGTAAAAACTGGAGCAGGTGGGGAAAACCCACGCGGGTCACGGGGAGAACGTACAAACTCCGTACAGACAAGCACCCGTGGTCAGGATGGAACCCGGGTCTCTGGCGCTGTGAGGCAGCAACTCTACCGCTGCGCCACCGCGCCGCACAATATTCTGGGATGTTAACAATCCACGACAGGAATCCGCCGAGGATTCCAAGTGACGTAAGCATTGCACAGCTCGGTTATTCCTGCAATACCGTCATCGAATGACTCCCTGCTAAAGAAAAACGCACATCCCGTCCTGGCCGAATACTCAGACATGCCCTGACAGTTATTGGATTAAATTGCAATCACTGGTGCATTAATATGTTCTTGGGCCTTCCTACGGCAACCTGGTGAAATGACCCAGTGGTGTTACGCTGACAATCGCAGCTCAACAGCCTCGGGCCATGGCTGCCTGATAGATAACAACTGACGGCAGCTACGAGCTGCAGAAATAAATCTTTTTATATTATCCTGCTGTGCAGGGACGCGGCCAAAGAGATTGTTAAACAATTTTACAGCCGCAAAACAAAACAGTAAACATTAAGACAATTAATGCATATTTCCTTTTTCATGTGATGGGAAGTCGAGAATGGGATGGCAGGACTTTCAAATGAAAAAAGACTGGATAGACTCGGCTTGCACTCGCTGGAACACTTCTCCGTACAGAATAGAAGCAGGCCCATTGGCCCACCAGGTCACTGTCGACCTTCGATCACCCGCTTGTACTCGCTAGAATTTAGAAGATTGAGGGGGGATCTTATAGAAACTTACAAAATTCTTAAGGGGTTGGACAGGCTAGATGCAGGAAGATTGTTCCCGATGTTGGGGAAATCCAGAACAAGGGGTCACAGTTTAAGGATAAGGGGGAAGTCTTTTAAGACCAAGATGAGAAAACATTTCTTCACACAGAGAGTGGTGAATCTGTGGAATTCTCTGCCACAGAAGGTAGTTGAGGCCAGTTCATTGGCTATATTTAAGAGGGAGTTAGATGTGGCCCTTGTGGCTAAAGGGATCAGGGGGTATGGAGAGAAGGCAGGTACGGGATACTGAGTTGGATGATCAGCCATGGTCATATTGAATGGCGGTGCAGGCTCGAAGGGCCGAATGGCCTACTCCTGCACCTATTTTCTATGTTTCCATGTTTCTATGAGAAAGGAAAACTTCAATCATTTTCTTAGCTGGGCGGCACGGTGGCGCAGCAGTAGAGTTGCTGCCTCACAACGCCAGAGACCCGGGTTCCATCCCGACTACGGGCGCCGTATGTACAGAGTTTGTACGTTCTCCCCGTGGGTTTCCTTCGAGATTTTTGGTTTCCTCCCACACTCCAAAGACGTACAGGGTTTGTAGGTTAATTGGCATGATAGATATGTAAAATTGTCCCCAGTGCGTGTAGGATCGTGTTAGTGTGCGGGGATCGCTAGTCGGCGCGGATTCGGTGGGCCGTAGGGCCTGTTTTTTTGTGCTGTATCACTAAACTGGACTAAAAAAAAAAAAAAGCTTCAAAAGGGCCTCAAAAAACTAAGCCTCAAAAAGGCCTCAAAAAACGAAGCCTCAAAAGGGCCTCAAAAAACTAAGCCTCAAAAAGGCCTCAAAAAACTAAGCCTCAAAAAGGCCTCAAAAAACTAAGCCTCAAAAAGGCCTAAAAAAACTAAGCCTCAAAAATCATGAAAGAACCTCACCATCCTGGCCACGCTCTCATTTCACTCCTACCATCGGGAAGAAGGTACAGGAGTCTGAAAACCATGACCTCCAGGTTCGAGAACAGCTTCTTCCAAGCGACCAACAAGCCCTTGAACACTGATCAACACTTATCTCAGCAATTGTGACCTTCTTCAGGGGCGGTGTCAGGCAACTGAACCATCCTACCACCAACTAGAGAGCGGTCCTGTCCTACCACCTACCTCATTGGTGACCCTTGGACTATCTTTAATTGGACTTAACTGGACTTTACCTTGCACTAAACTATATTCCCTTTATCCCACACTTAAACTGTGGCCCCTTGTTCTGGACTCCCCCAACATTGGGAACATGTTTCCTGCCTGATACATCAACCATGATTGCATGGCGTAGACTTGATGGGCCGAATGGCCTAATTCTGCTCCTAGAACTTATGAACCCCTGACAATGGAACAATGACTTTCTTAATGACTTGCAGGATCTCAACAGATCCGTAAAGCCAATACACATGATAAAATATGAAAGCCAGAAAAAATGCAATAAATGAATAACCGTGATGCTTGGTGCAGTGGCCACTTAGTCCTTCCCAATAAAGTCCTTAAGCTTACCAATCTCATGAAAGGAGTGGAGTGATAGTTCTTGACGCAAACAACAACAGAGAAATCTTCACAATGTTTCAGTTGTATTAGTCGATTATTGAAGTAGTAATACAAACAGATTAGTATATCTCTAGTCATTGACTTGGTAAGAATTTGTACCTTACCAGGTACCTATCGTGTCTCACTGCCTTCTCAATTATAATTCTGGCTCCTCCCCTGGCACCTCCCAGTCCATATACGCACATATGCCCATACATGTAAGCCTGGTATTCATCTCCCGACAACCCCCAAGTTCCCAAAAATAATACAGCAGGATGCAAAATAATATAATATGCAAAGACAGCTAGGAAACACAAATGGCTCCTACACTTAGCGACCATCATAGTGAAGAAACCAAAGTCCTCAGGGCAACCAAAGACACAGTTTAGTTTAAGTGTGAAAGTCTGAAGAAGGGTCTCGACCCGAAACGTCACCCATTCCTTTTCTCTAGAGATGCTGCCTGTCGTACAATGAGATCTAGGTGTCCTAGTGCATCAATCACTGAAAGGAAGCATGCAGGTACAGCAGGCAGTGAAGAAAGCGAATGGAATGTTGGCCTTCATAACAAGAGGAGTTGAGTATAGGAGCAAAGAGGTCCTTCTGCAGTTGTACAGGGCTCTAGTGAGACCGCACCTGGAGTACTGTGTGCAGTTTTGGTCTCCAAATTTGAGGAAGGATATTCTTGCTATTGAGAGCGTGCAGCGTAGGTTTACTAGGTTAATGCCCGGAATGGCGGGACTATCATATGTCGAAAGACTGGAGCGACTAGGCTTGTATGCACTGGAATTTAGAAGGATGAGAGGAGATCTTATCGAAACATATAAGATTATTAAGGGGTTGGACACGTTAGAGGCAGGAAACATGTTCCCAATGTTGGGGAGTCCAGAACAAGGGACCACAGTTTAAGAATAAGGGTAGGCCATTTAGAACGGAGATGAGGAAAAACCTTTTCAGTCAGAGAGCCTTTTCAGTCAGAGAGTTGTGAATCTGTGGAAATCTCTGCCTCAGAAGGCAGTGGAGGACAATTCTCTGAATGCATTCAAGAGAGAGCTAGATAGAGCTCTTAAGGATAGCGGAGTCAGGGGGTATGGGGAGAAGGCAGGAATGGGGTACTGATTGAGAATGATCAGCCATGATCACATTGAATGGCGGTGCTGGCTCGAAGGGCCGAATGACCTACTCCTGCGTCTATTGTCTATTGTCTATTATCTCTCCCTCCTCACCCCATTCTCCTGCCTTCTCCCCATTACCCCTGACACCCGCACTAATCAATCTCCCTTCCTGATCAGTACGTATTGACCTTTGATAACCGCAGGTGGCAATGATAAGAAGGAACCTGCGTGCTCTACGATGAGCGATGAGGATGAGCTTATGCAGGCATTGCATTGTCTAGTTCACCCGCTCTGTCCTCCGTCTGATCAGTGCCTTCCTGCACAAAGGCAGTTCAGTTCAGTTCAGTTTATTTCAGATCAGTTTATTGTCACGTGTACCGAGGTACAGTGAAAAGCTTTTGTTGCGTGCTTACCAGTCATCGAAACATAGAAAATATGTGCAGGAGTAGACCATTCGACCCTTCGAGCCAGCACCTCCATTCAGTATGATCATGGCTAATCATCCAAAATCAGTACCCCGTTCCTGCTTTCTCCCCATATCCCTTGATTCCGTTAGCCCTAAGAGCTATATCTGACTCTCTCTTAAAAACATCCCAGTGAATTGGTGTTCTGTGGCAGAGAATTCCACAGATACACAACTCTGGATGAAAAGCAGAGAGTCAGCAGAAGGACAATGCATGATTACAATCGTGCCATTTATAGTATAGATATAAGGAAATAATACAGATGTTGGAAAATGCATGCCTCTGGATTCAGGGACTGTTTCATCACGGCTATTGTCGGCCAACTGATCTGTCCTCTTACCAGCTAGACTCCGTTAATGACCACCCATCTACCACACTGGAAACCCTCGTCTGAAGAAGGGTCTCGACCTGAAACGTCACCCATTCCTTCCCTCCAGAGATGCTGCCTGAACCGCTGAGTTACTCTAGCACTCTGTGAAACGTCACCTATCCATGTTCTCCAGAGATGCTGCCTGACCCGCTGAGTTACTCCAGCACTCTCTGAAACATCACCCATTCCTTCTCTCCAGAGATGCTGCCTGTCCCGCTGAGTTACTCCAGCTTTTTGTATCTATCTTTGGAAACCTTTGAACTATATTTAATCGTGACTTAACCTTGCACAAAATGTGATACCGTTTATCGTGCGTCTGGTTAGCATGCGACACATGTTTTCCACTGCGCCTTGATATAAAACCAAGTACCTTGAAAATAACATCACTGAATAAGAGTCAAACGAAGCAAGCCCTCACTTTCCACACTGCAGTCCCCTGTAAAGTTAAGGATGAAACCGGAAGAAAAAACACTAACTTGGATGTCTGGGGAAACAAGAAACCTTCAAGCAAAATCCATTGTTCTGATCTCTCTCTCACAGTTGCTGGCTCATAGTTCTGAGGCTACCCTTTCAAAGTTTCCCCTCAGCACTGAGCTGTTCAATGACTCCCCGAGTTCCTGGCTCTTCGTTTAACACATTACAAGGAGACACGATTAGTTTATTTTCAAAGCCATTGAAGAATTGAAATTGAAAGAAACGCACATCAATGATTTCCAAGTTGGCCACCTTGGTGGAAATATAAAAAGCTGAACTTGAAGAATGCATTGGCACCTTCGCACCACCACAGCAGAGGGATTGCCTTGGTGAGGGGACTGGGGATGAGATGAGTGACCCCCTATACAACAGCACAATACAGCAGGAACATACCAGGCCATATCAGGAAAGGTTGGAAAGACTGGGCTTGGAGTTTAGAAGGATGAGAGGGGATCTGATAGAGACGTACAAAATCATGAAAGGACTGGACAAGCTGGATGCAGGAAAGATGTTCCCAAAGTTGGGGGGAGTCCAGAACCAGGGGCCGCACAGTTTAAGAATAAAGGGGGAGGCCATTTAAAACTGAGGTGAGGAAATACAAATTCACCCAGAGAGTTGTGAATTTGTGGAATTCTCTGCCACATAAGACAGCGGAGGCCGATTCACTGGATGAATTTAAAAGAGAGTTCGATAGAGCTCTAGGGGCTAGTGGAATCAAGGGATATGGGGAGAAGGCAGGCACGGGTTACTGATTGTGGATGATCAGCCATGATCACAATGAATGGCGGTGCTGGCTCGAAGGGCCAAATGGCCTCCTCCTGCACCTATTATGTTTCTATGTTTCCATGGAACAGGCCCTTCGGCCCATTCTAAACATGATGCCAAGATAAACTCTTATCTTCCTGCACACAATCCATATCCCTCCATTCCGTGCATATCCATGTGCCTATCTTAAAGTCCCATAAACAGCACTATCGTATCTGCTTCACCCACCTCCTCTGGCAGCGCGTTCCAGGCACCCACCCCCCTCTGTGGAAAAAACATGCCCCCTTTGCATCTCCTTTAAACTTTCAATGGTTTAATCTGACCAAGTGTGAGGTCGAATGTAAGGAGAAGTCATCCAGTTAATGGCAAAACCCCTTACTAACATTGGGATCAAGGTCGATGGTTCCCTGAATGTGGCAACGCAAGTAGATAGAGTGGGAAAGAAGACATAATTTCCCAAGGTGGAAACATGTTCCTAATGTTGGGGGAGTCCAGAACCAGGGGCCACAGTTTAAGAATAAGGGGTAGGCCATTTAGAACGGAGATGAGGAAAAACTTTTTCAGTCAGAGAGTTGTAAATCTGTGGAATTCACTGCCTCAGAAGGCAGTGGAGGCCAATTCTCTGAATGCATTCAAGAGAGAGCTAGATTTTTTTAGATTTAGATTTTTAGATTTAGAGATATAGCGCGGAAACAGGCCCTTCGGCCCACCGAGTCCGTGCCGCCCAGCGATCCCCGCACACTAACACTATCCTACACACACTAGGGACAATTTTTACATTTACCCAGTCAATTAACCTACATACCTGTATGCCTTTGGAGTGTGGGAGGAAACCGAAGATCTCGGAGAAAACCCACGCAGGTCACGGGGAGAACGTACAAACTCCGTACAAACGGCGCCCGTAGTCAGGATCGGAACCTGAGTCTCCGGCGCTGCATACGCTGTAAGGCGGGAACTCTACCGCTGCGCCACCGTGCTGAGCACTTAAGGATAGCGGAGTCAGGGGGTATGGGGAGAAGGCAGGAACGGGGTACTGATTGAGAATGATCAGCCATGATCACATTGAATGGCGGTACTGGCTCGAAGGGCCGAATGGTCTCCTCCTGCACCTATTGTCTATTGTCTATTGTCTATTGTCTATTGTCTATAATAAGGAACTGGAGATGCTGGTTTTCACAAGATGCTGGAGTAACTCAGGGTCTGCAGAATGGTCTCGACCTGAAACGTCACCTATTCCTTGTCTCCAGAGATGCTGCCTGACCCGCTGAGTTACTCCAGCACTCTGTGAAACGTCACCTATCCATGTTTTCCACAGATGCTGGCTGACCCACTGAGTTACTCCAGCACTCTGTGAAACGTCACCTATTCCTTGTCTCCAGAGATGCTGCCTGACCCGCTGAGTTACTCCAGCAGCTTGTGTCTATCCAAGGCATATAGTATGCTTACCTTCACATGGGGGGTTGAGTGCGAGCCAATTAGGAAGTCATGTTCAGCTTTGTTGGACTTTGGTTCGGCTGCAGTTTTGGTCGGCCCATTACAGGAAGGATGTGGAGGCTTTGGAGAGGGTGGAGGGGAGGTTTACCAGAATGATGGCTGGATTAATGGGTATTAGCTACAGGGAGAAATCAAACTAACTTGCATTGTTTTGTCTGGAATTGGATAGTTTTGGGGAGACCTGGTGGAACTCTGTAGATATATGAGGCACTGATAAGGTAGACCGTCAGAACCTTTGCCCCAGGATAGAAATATCAAATACGCGAGGGCATAGGTTTAAGATGAGAGGGGCAAAGTTTAAAGGAGATGTGCAGGGCAATGTTTATACAGACAGGACGGTGCGTGCCAGAGGGGGTAGTGGAAGCAGGTGTGAAAGTTGCGTTTAGATAGGAATATGGATCGGCAGGGAACGGAGGGACGAGATTAGTTGATTTTGCCATCATATTCAGCACAGCCTTTGTGGGCCGAAGGGCCTGTTACTGCTTTGTAACGTTCTATTGCAAAAAAAAACAAAACACTGCACCAATTTTTTCCAGTCTCAAAGAGCTCCTATTCAACAACAGGATTGATTCTATTTGCCAACGTTATAGCAAGTCGACATTTAAGGGCAAATGGTTGACTGGCCAAAGTATAAATACTGTTGTGAGATAGAAGCAAAACGGATCGGGAATGGGTCAGAATAATTCAAGTGCGGCCGTCAATTTAAGCGCGCAGCCCAGTAAAACAAGCGTGAAAACCATTTGCACGCTTGTCCAAAGTATTTGCCTGAAGTAAATGAATAAGTTGCCTGGTGTCTTTGCTCAGTTTTTGCTTATCTGCAACAGAAGTATAATCTACTTCCAATTCTGCATCGGTAAACAAGTGTGGCATGTAAGGACCACGAACATCCGTGAAATAACTAACTCCCATTTGTCCTGCTGAACAACAACACAGCCCGGGGATTGTAACCTATTTATCTCATCTCCTGAGGGAGGTGAATAATACCTAATATAAACTTGTTAAAAATGCAACACGAGATGAAATGCTCACTGACCTTTGCAGGTAATCCCACAAATACTTCAGAATACCGTCTTAAATTTTTAATCTACTTTTTCAAAGAATGACTAATTGCAGTCTGCAGGTAATCCATCCAGGGCCTAACCTCAATTAGAACGACAATATACTTTATCATTTCTACCTAAATTTATCACAACTACTTCTGTTCCTACCACAACAACATATCCTTGATGTCCCTCTTTCAGGGAAGTTAATTGACAAATGATGCAAATCTGTTCCACTAACCTGCTACCCTGTAGAAAGATATTCCCACTCATTCAAATAATCAGATCTATAAGGCTCAAATGTATAAGGCTTTTCTTACCAGCTTCTTGCAATGCCAGTTTGTTAATAACTGCAGAGTAACACCCGGGCTAGACGCACAGCAAAATATCCTCTGATTGACCTTCTCCGTCCAAGGATGTCTCTTTGCCTTATTTCAGAGCATGGAACGGTTCTGGCCGAGACTGCAAGAGATTCCTGAGAGTAGTGGATGTAGCCCAATCCATCACACAGACCAGACTCCCCACCACCGACTCCATCTACACTTCACGCTGCCTCGGGAACGCAGTCAACACAAGAATGATCCCATGAACGATTGGGTTAACATATGATGAGCGTTTGTCGGCACTGGGCCTGTACTCGCTGGAGTTTTGAAAGATGAGGGGGGACCTCATTGAAACTTATTGAATAGTGAAAGGCCTGGATAGAGTGGATGTGGAGAGGATGTTTCCACTGGTGGGAGAGTCTAGGACCAGAGGCCACAGCCTCAGAATAAAAGGACGCACCTTTAGAAAGGAGATGAGAAGGAATTTCTTTAGTCAGAGCGTGATGAACCTGTGGAATTAATTGCCAAAGATGGCTTTGGAGGCCAAGTCAATGGATATTTTTAATGCAGAATTTCTTGATTACTAAGGGTGTCAGGGATGATGGGGAGAAGGCAGGAGAATGGGGTTGAGAGGGAAAGATAGATCAGCCATGATTGAGTGGAGTAGACCTGATGGGTTGAATGGCCTAATTCTGCTCCTCGAACTTATGAACTTATGAACATAATGAAATCTGGGAATTCCTTCTCCCTCTGAGCAGAAGATACAAAATCTCGAAATCACACACCATGAGACTCAAGAACAGCTTCTTCCCCTCTGTTTTCAGCCTCCTGAACGGTCCTCCCATCAGCTAGGGTGCCATCCTGATCTTCCAACCTACCTCATTGCAGACCTTGGATATTTTCTCTGGAACTATAACACTAAGATGCTACAACTCTATTCTGCACCCTGATATATTTCTCTTTGCCTGTTGTACCAATGCAAAAAAAGATACAGAGTGCTGGAGTAACTCAGCGGGTCAGGCAGCATCTCTGGAGAACATGGATAGGTGACGTTTCACAGAGTGCTGGAGTAACTCAGCAGGTCAGGCAGCATCTCTGGAGAACATGGATAGGTGACGTTTCACACAGTGCTGGAGTAACTCAGCGAAATATGAGGTGCTGTTCCTCCAATTTGCGATGGACCTCACTATTTCGCTTGGGAAGCTTACACCCCAGCGGTATGAACATTGACTTCTCTAACTTCAGATAGTTCCTCTGTCCCTCTTTATCCCCTCACCTTCCCAGTTCTCCCACTAGTCTTCCTATCTCCTACTACATCCTATCTTTGTCCCGCCAACCTCCCCTGACATCAGTCTGAAGAAGGGGCTCGACCCGAAACGCCACCCATTCCTTCTCTCCCGAGATGCTGCCTGACCCGCTGAGTTACTCCAGCATTTTGTGTCTGCCTCCGATTTAAACCAGCATCTGCAGTTTTCGTTCCTACACATTAAAACATCTAACATCATTTGAAATACTCGCTGTTTCCTGCTGGAGCGGTTTGAATGGAGCTCCTGAATTAATAATGAAGAAGATAGTGAAGCAAAGACTTGCAAATTGGCTATTTTTATCTGTCATCCTGACCCACACATCTGACCAAACTGCTTTTTGACAACATTACTCTTTTTTTATCAGGAGTGAGCGGGCTTATTGCTGAAGATAACAAAATCCAGTCAGCCTAATTAGTGTTACTTAAATATATCATTACTACAGCACAGTGGCCCCTCTTCTTGTAATGCGTTAACCCCAGAGTACAGCGCCAAGAGATTGGTTACAAAATGTTTAGGGCGCTGGGTTTGTACACCATTTGATCAGTCTCAAACGTCCAGTCACTGATTACTGTGTGAATGCACTGCAAAGAGAGAGTGGGTATTACAGCAACAATAATGACTTGTTCCCCCATCTGTTATCACTTTACTTTCCTTCACTGTTTTTTTAACCTCTGCCATCTGAAATATTTTTCAGCTGTAAGGATAAACAGTAAGGATTTTGAGCATCAGTTCAGACCAGTTTTAGTTTACTGTCACCTGTACCGAGGTACAGTGAAGAGCCTTTGTAGCGTGCTAACCAGTTAGTGGAAGGACAGGACGTGATCACAATCAAGCCATTTTTACAGTGTGTAGATACTTGATAAGGCAATTACGTTTAGTGCGAGTTCGATCCTGACCTCGGGTGCTGTCTGTACAGAGTTTGCACGTTCGCCCTATGATCGCGTGGGTTCCTTCTGGTGCTCCGGTTTCAACCCACATCCCAAAGGCGTGCGGATTTGAAAATGGCTCCCTGTAAGATTGTCCCTACTGTGTGTGGGATAGAACTAGTGTGCGGGGTTTCGCTGGTCGGCGTGGACTCGGTGGGCCGAAGGGCCTTTTCCCAACCTGTATCCCTAAACCAAACTAAACTGAAGACAGGATAAGTTGTAAATTGTGAAGCTGGAGGATGGAAGAGTTGCGAATTTTGTATTTTTTTTCCACCTCGACACAAGAAAGAATGCCAGAGTCCAGCAAGTTTGGCTTCCCCTGCAATCCTGCAGCTTCCAAAAGCTTCCGAACATTCCTGAGTCTAGTTTAGTTTATTTAGTTTAGAGATACAGCGTGGAAACAGGCTCTTCGCCCAGCGATCCCCGCACACTAACACTATCCTACAACCACGAGGGACAATTTTTACATTTACCAAGCCAATTAACCTACAATCCTGCAGTGTGGAGTGTGGGAGGAAACGTAAAGATCTCGGAGGAAACTCACGCAGGTCACGGGGAGAACCTACAAACTCCGTGCAGGCAGCACCCGTAGTCGAACCAATGTGAGGTTATTCACTTTGGAAGTAAGAATAGAAAGGCAGATTATTATCTGAATGGTGTCAAGTTAGGAGGAGGGGGAGTTCAACGAGATCTGGGTGTCCTAGTGCATCAGTCAATGAAAGGAAGCATGCAGGTACAGCAGGCAGTGAAGAAAGCCAATGGAATGTTGGCCTTCATAACAAGAGGAATTGAGTATAGGAGCAAAGAGGTCCTTCTACAGTTGTACCGGGCCCTGGTGAGACCGCACCTGGAGTACTGTGTGCAGTTTTGGTCTCCAAATTTGAGGAAGGATATTCTTGCTATGGAGGGCGTGCAGCGTAGGTTCACTAGGTTAATTCCCGGAATGGCGGGACTGTCGTATGTTGAAAGGCTGGAGCGATTGGGCTTGTATACACTGGAATTTAGAAGGATGAGGGGGGATCTTATTGAAACATATAAGATAATTAGGGGATTGGACACATTAGAGGCAGGAAACATGTTCCCAATGTTGGGGGAGTCCAGAACAAGGGGCCACAGTTTAAGAATAAGGGGTAGGCCATTTAGAACGGAGAAGAGGAAGAACTTTTTCAGTCAGAGAGTGGTGAAGGTGTGGAATTCTCTGCCTCAGAAGGCAGTGGAGGAGGCCAGTTCGTTGGATGCTTTCAAGAGAGAGCTGGATAGAGCTCTTGAGGATAGCGGAGTGAGGGGGTATGGGGAGAAGGCAGGGACGGGGTACTGATTGAGAGTGATCAGCCATGATCGCATTGAATGGCGGTGCTGGCTCGAAGGGCTGAATGGCCTACTCCTGCACCTATTGTCTATTGTCTATTGTCTATTGTCTCCGGCGCTGCATTCGCTGTAAGGCGGCAACTCTACCGCTGCGCCACCGTGACCGCCTAAGTCTCTGTGGAAAATGGCAGGGAAGAACCTTGGCCTGAACACTAATGCAATTTAGCAATTGAAGCATCCTTCCTCCACACTCATCGTGCCTCTGTCTACACTCTCATTGAAGGAGCTGCAGGGACTATTTTCAGGCTATATCCAGACCTTTGGTTGTCTGTATAAACAACCTTATCAATTAGATGGCAAGCCAGGTACATTCTTTGCAACCTGCTGTTAAGTTGGAAGGAAGGTTCACTAGCTTCCACATCGAGGAATAAGTTAATCTAATAAATGCAAACCTATCTGTCACATTAATGCCAGTTAAGAAAATATATTTCAGTTATTCTTCTTATAAATGTCAAACAGGGAGAGAGCTCTCAGTGATATTAGTGCTGCGATTGTTATGGACCATTCCCTCACCAGCTGCTCCATTTGACAAATCATTTTAGAGTTTTTATTTGACAGACTGCCAGGTTTAACAGAGACCGCATTAGACAGCCCAGTTTCTCCCACAAAATTCCTTTTTCCTTTCTGAACATTGATATTATCTCCTCCGTCACATATTCACCAAAGGCACTCTTCATTCGCACGGTGTAATTTTGTTTCTTCTCGCAACTCCTACCCATTTCAATAAAAGCTTTTTGGGAGGAAAAATATCAAATTGTAAACCTTTATAAGTTTTGTTTTAGCCACCTGCCTGTGCACTTAGCTTCAGTTCACATCACTAATGCGAATGGAACGAACAATAGAAAAACCCCCGTAAATATTTTAAGAAAATGTAACATGTAACGTATTATATGTAAATAGCACCTGATAGAAATATTTAACCATTAAACAAGAGCAAGTCAGGAGATTAAATATCAATTACCTGCTTTCATTAGCAGGTACACGACAGGGGTGGCACGGTGGCGCAGCGGTAGAGTTGCTGCCTTACAGCGAATGCAGCGCCGGAGACTCAGGTTCGATCCTGACTATGGGCGCCGTCTGTACTGAGTTTGTACGTTCTCCCCGTGACCTGCATGGGTTTTCTCCGAGATCTTCGGTTTCCTCCCACACTCCAAAGACGTACAGGTTTGTAGGTTAATTGGTTGGGCAAATGTAAAAATTGTCCCTAGTGGGTGTAGGATAGTATTTGTCTTCAGTACCATAGCTAAAATCAAACCTTTCCTCCAATTCGACGATACTGAAAAAAATCATTCACGCTTTCATTTCCTCCCGCCTAGACTACTGCAACTCCCTATACACTGGGATCAGCCAATCATCCCTGTCCCGCCTGCAACTGGTCCAAAACGCCGCAGCGAGACTCCTGACGGGTACCCGTAAAAGGGACCACATCACCCCGATTCTGGCCTCTCTCCACTGGCTCCCTGTACGGTACAGAATCAACTTCAAGCTCCTTCTATTCACATATAAAGCCCTAAATGGACATTCCCCCCCCCTACTTCTAACCCACCTCTCTAACTCCAGGTCCCTCAGGTCGGCCGACTTGGGGCTACTCACTATCCCGCGGTCTAGGCTTAAGCTCAGGGGTGACCGCGCTTTTGCGGTTGCAGCTCCTAGACTGTGGAACAGCATCCCTCTCCCCATCAGAACTGCCCCCTCCATCGACTCCTTTAAGTCCAGGCTCAAAACCTATTTCTACTCCCTAGCGTTTGAGGCTCATTGAGGAGGCGCTGTGAACTGTTTTGTATGTGCTGTTATGTTTGTGTGCTACTGTATGTTTCATTTTTTCCTTAGTACCTAATCAGATGTACAGCACTCTGGCCAACGTGGGTTGTTTTTAAATGTGCTGTACAAATAAAACTGACTTGACTTGACTTATCTTTTCCTTTTTACATATCTAAAGAAGCTTTCAGAGTCCGTTTTTATATTCCCCGCAAGCTTTCTTTCATGCTCTTTTCCCTCCCTCTTAATTAACCCTCTTTGTCCTCCTCGAAGTTATCACAAAATGCTGGAGTAACTCAGTGGGTCAGGCAGCATCTCTGGAGAACATGGATAGGTGACGTTTCGGGTCGAGACCCTTCTTCAGTCTGAAGAAGGGTCTCGACCCGAAACGTCACCCATTCCTTCTCTCCTGAGATGCTGCCTGACCCACTGAGTTACTCCAGCATTTTGTGATACCTTCGATTTGTACCAGCATCTGCAGTTATTTTCCTACACTCTTTGTCCTCCTCTGTTGAGTTCTAAATTTCTCCCAGTCCTCCGGTTTGCTGTTCCCTCTGGACAATTTCCCTTGGAATCCATTCCTAACAAGGGGGAGGTTGGGTAGGCTAGGAATTTATTTCTTGGGGCACAAGAGGATGAGGGGTTGATCTTCTTGAGATGTGTAAAATCACGAGGGGAATAGATCGGGTAGATGCACAGAGATCTTTTTCTCAGCGTCGGGGAATCAAGAACCAGAAGACATAGGTTTAAGGTGAGAAGGGAAAGATTTAATAGGGACAGAGGATGGTGGGGATATGGAACGAACTGCTAGAGGAGAGAGTTGAGGAAGGGTGACAAACTGTCACCAGTCCATTCCCTCCCCCACAGATGATGCCTGTCCTGCTGAGTTACTCCAGCACTTTGTGTTTTGCTCAAGTTTCCAGCAGCTGCAGTTCCTTGCATCCCCCCCCCCCAACCCCCCCAAGAAAAAAAATACTAGCCTGGGAATAATGATTTGGTCATTTCCCACCTTAACTCCAGGAATGGCCTTCCCTTGCTTTCAGAGAGTGGAACCCTTTATAAACACAAGGGGACAGAGCAAGGACAGAAGGGAATAAACCCCTCAAATAACCAACCAAAGGGACAAGCAGACGGCTTCGACGAGCAGACCTTGAGAAAGCACGTTCGTAAAAGACGTGATCGTATCAGGTTGGTGAAGAAAAGGTTCCATTAGAAGGGAAATTAAATTGCAAGTCGTTGAGAAATGACATATAAAGATCATGAACTGCAAAGTAATATATCGGTAAGGACCGACCATTTCGGAATTAACTTGGATGAATGAAAGTAATTGACATTGTTTTAACATAAGCGCAGTGCATTAGTGGAGTGTCGGCATAACACATTCAATTTCCTTTCATGAAGAGGTAAATAACAGGGCGCGATGGTCTTTTAGTGACTGCATGCACCACTACAGTCTCCTATCACCTTTAACACAAGCTAGGGGCACTGTCCGCTTCACCTCTACCCCATTGCGGACATTGGACTTTATCTATGGAACTGATGCGCTACAATGCCGAGAACTAAAGGTTCAGTTTAGTTTATTGTCACGTCTACCGAGGTACAGTGAAAAGCTTTTGTTGCGAGCTATCCAGTCAGTGGAAAGACAACGCGTGATTGCAATCGGGCCATTTGCAGTGTGCAGATACATGATAAGGGAATAACGTTTAGTGCAAGGTAAAGACCGATCGAGGATAGTCCGCGTGTCACCAACGAGGTAGGTAGGAGCTCAGGATTACATGCTACGCTATGTCAGTTCAAAGATATTGAATAACATCCAATAATAAGTTGTGTATGGAGGAACTGCAGATGCCGGTTTACACTGAAGCAAACAGAAAATGCTGGAGTAACTCAGCGGGTCAGGCAGCATCTCAGGGGTCTGAAGAAAGGTCTCGACCAGAAACGTCACCTATCCATGTTCTCCAGAGATGCTGCCTGACCCGCTGAGTTACTCCAGCACTCTGCAAAACGTCACCTATCCGTGTTCTCTAGAGATGCTGCCTGACCCGCTGAGTTACTCCAGCACTGTGTGCCTGTATCTAATAACATGGCACACAATGAGCCATAAATTGTACAGAATAAATGCCAATTGCTTGCAAAATTCAACAAGCAGAATAATTATTTCTCAGGTTTTCAGTAAAGGGATCGACCATATAAGAAATACAAATCAAGGAAATGACTTCATTTTATTTAGTACAATGGCCGGGAACGGTTTAGAGAGGTATGGGCCACTTGCAGACAGGTGGGATTTGCATGGGGGGCGTGGCTGTGTTCTGCAGCTGCGGCATCGTTGTTATCGTTTAAATGTATCTTTTGATTTATTTTTAACCGTGTATATGTGGGGGGGGGGGGGGGTGGGGGAAACCTTTTTTCCAATCTCCTCCTCAATGGAGATGCGTCCTTTACTGTGTCGTATTTCCGTTCGTGCTACGGCCTAACACAGTGGAGTCGGCGGCCTCCAGCTGGGATCGACCTTGAAGACTCCGGTCGCAGGGCCTGGACTTACCATCTCGGAGGCTTCGGCCGTGGGCCCTGCAGACCGCAACATCGGGAGCTCGCAGGTCGCTGGCTGGCGACCGGCTTTCGGGAGCTCCAGCCGTAGCAGCTTCGACCGCCCCGAAGCGCGAGGTTTGATTGACCCGCTCGCAGGCCCCTCATCGCCCTGCGTGGCTCGGCCGTGGCACTTTCCATCGCCCGGTGGGGGCTCAGGACCTTCATCGGCCTGCTCGGCTCGGCCCTGGGACTTTCCATCGCCCGGTGGGGGCTCCAAAAGTCGGGAGCCTCGATCGCCTCGTGGCACCACAGGAGAAGAATGAGGAGGAGATAAGACTTTTCTTTGCCTTCCATCACAGTGAGGGTGTGCTTGGAGCAATCACTGTGATGGCTGTTTGTGTTAAAATTGTAATTGTGTGTCTTGTGTTCTTTCTTGTCTACTGCCGGACCCTGACGTGAGAGGACGCTGGCGCTATTTGTTCGCCGCTTCTCCGTCAGGACAGTTTGTTTGTTTGTTTTTATGTCATGACTGTTTTTGTAAAGTGTCTTTGAGCATCTGGAAAAGCGCTATATAAAATAAATGTTTATTATTATTATATTATTATAGATGGTAGGGACTATCCCAACGTTTAAGAGTTGGACAGGTAAATGGATAAGGTGGCCCCATAGCAGAAGTGTCGATGTGTCGGGGCTGGAAACTGGAAGTGTCCCGAGCTAATTCTGCTACCACCATTATCTACTGTACAAGTGATGGCTCCCACTGATTGTCGCCGGAAGCTCGCGCCCTTTACAGGACGGACGATGACAATAGACAATAGGTGCAGGAGGAGGCCATTCGGCCCTTCGAGCCAGCACCGCCATTCAATGTGATCATGGCTGATCATTCTCAATCAGTACCCCGTTCCTGCCTTCTCCCCATACCCCCTGACTCCACTATCCTTAAGAGCTCTATCTAGCTCTCTCTTGAATGCATTCAGAGAATTGGCCTCCACTGCCTTCTGAGGCAGAGAATTCCACAGATTCACAACTCTCTGACTGAAAATGTTTTTCCTCATCTCCGTTCTAAATGGCCTACCCCTTATTCTTAGACTGTGGCCCTTTATTCTGGACTCCCCCAACATTGGGAACATGTTTCCTGCCTCTAACGTGTCCAACCCCTTAATAATCTTATACGTTTCGATAAGATCCCCTCTCATCCTTCTAAATTCCAGTGTGTACAAGCCTAGTCGCTCCAGTCTTTCAACATACGACAGTCCCGCCATTCCGGGAATTAACCTAGTAAACCTACGCTGCACGCCCTCAATAGCGATGTAAATGACAGCGATGTAACATTTGAAACACGGATGACGGACATGAAAGAAGAAGATGGATCAGGCAGGTTTGGAGGGATATGGACCAGATGCAGACAGGTGGGACTCGCATAAATGGTAGGGACTATCCCAACGTTTAAGAAGCAGTTGGACAGGTACACGAATTGGACAGGTTTGGAGGGATATGGACCAAACGCGGGCAGGTGGGACTAGTGTAGCTGGGACATTGTTGGCCGGTGCGGGCAAGTTGGGCCGAAGGGCCTGTTTCCACACTGTATCACTCTATGAATCCATTGCAAAGGGTACATGTAACATAGCTGACTGTGGCAGGGATTGCCTGGAAATTAGAAAGCCTGCATTGAAGACAGCCACGAGAAATAAAACCTAAAAGCATCCAAATCACTGCTCTTCCCATTCTGTCTTGTTCCTTTGTGAAAGGAATAGTTGATGAACAGAAAGCAGCAGGGTGGCAGACTAATGACACAACCTTCATTCAAAAGAGGAAAGGTAATCACAACTATATCTGTAACATAGATTTTACATCCCCCCCCCCCAAAAGTACATCACTCCTGCAATTACACTTTTCTATTTCTGCACCACCAAGCGAGAGAGACAGTTCCTTTGTGTGGGAAAGAACTGCAGACAATGGTTTAAACCGAAGGTAGACACAAAACACTGGCGTAACTCAGCGGGACAGGCAGCATCTCTGGAGAGAAGGAATGGGCGGCGTTTGGGGGTCGAGACCCTTCCTCAGACTGAGAGTCAGGGGAGTGGGTGATACCGAGATACGGAAGTGTAAGGTGTGAAAACAACAGTTCATTGTAGACGGTGATAAGGAAATGTAGGTAGACACAGAATGCTGGAGTAACTCAACGGGACAGGCAGCATCTCTGGAGAAAAGGAATGGGTGGCGTTTCGGGTCGAGACCCTTCTTCAGACTGATGTCAGGGGAGGGGGCGGGACAAAGATAGGATGTAGTCGGAGACAGGAAGACTAGTGGGAGAACTGGGAAGGGGGAGGGGATGGAGAGAGAGGGAAAGCAAGGGCTTTCTGAAGTTAGAGAAGTCAATGTTCATACCGCTGGGGTGTAAACTGCCCACGCGAAATATGAGGTGCTGTTCCTTCAATTTGCGCTGGGCCTCACTCTGACAATGGAGGAGGCCCAGGACAGAAAGATCAGTGTGGGAGTGGGAGGGGGAGTTGAAGTGCTGAGCCACCGGGAGATCAGGCTGGTTGAGACAGACTGAGCGGAGGTGATCGCCGAGCCTGAGCTTGGTCTCGCCGATGTAGAGAAGTTGACACCTGGAACAGCGGATACAATAGATGAGGTTGGAGGACGTGCTGGTTCGATTTAAACCAGCATCTGCAGTTTTTTTTCCTACATGAGGAAATGTAGACTGGTTCATTGTCAGCTGAGGGGAAGGTGACAAGGAGGCAGGCGTACATTCAGTGCTATCTAACAATGAACCATTCTACATTTCCTTATCAACAATAAGGGATTATTGTTACTGAGTTTACCCTGGCAACTTGTGCCTATGAGACAGTTTCTTTGTTCCTTCCTCTACCTCCTATGGTTTCTCTGGATGTTCCGTCATCTCTCCTCTCGTGTGAATCCTTCTCCTATTTCTGCCCTCTGCCTCCATCTCTGCTTTTCCCCTCCTCCTCGTTGTCTCTGTCCTTTTCTCCTGTGAATGTCGTAAGTGACAGGAGCAGAATTAGGCCATTCTGCTTGCTGTTCCAGATGTAGCTAGATGCAGGAAAAATATTCCCAATGTTGGGCGAGTCCAGAACCAGGGGCCATAGTCTTAGAATAAAGGGGAGGCCATTTAAAACTGAGGTGAGAAGGAACTTTTTCCTTGTGAATTTGTGGAATTCTCTGCCACAGAGGGCAGTGGAGGCCAAATCACTGGATGGATTTAAGAGAGAGTTAGATATAGTTCCAGGGGCTAGTGGAATCAAGGGATATGGGGAGAAGGCAGGCACGGGTTATTGATTGTGGACGATCAGCCATGATCACAATGAATGGCGGTGCTGGCTCGAAGGGCTGAATGGCCTCCTCCTGCACCTATTTTCTATGTTTCTATGTTTCTATGTTTCTAAGCTTCTATGTTAAGAGGATCTATAGTCTTCGTGTACAGTGGGAATGGACTGGATAGCATGCAGAACAAGCTTCCCTTTGTATTTCTGTACATGTGGCAATAAAGAACACATTCAACCACTGAACCAGTGAGATATCTGGCCCATCCAGTCTACATCTACCGCAGTTGTCCTTTTATCCGATGTAACCCTTCCTGTATTCTTTTTATACTCTTAACAAAATATAATCTAAATATTAGCAGTAAGATTTGCCTCTAAACCTTTTTGCAGAGTCAGTTTATTTATTTTCTGAGGAGCACTCTTTTTTCTGTTCATTAACTTTCTTTAAAATTACATTAAGATTCCCCACGGTCCTCGACAAATGTTATTACATTACTTCAAATTAATTAGATGCTAATTGACATGAGTTTCAGTTTGTTAATAGATGCTATAGTAGGCATTAATGAATAATGCTCTTAACAAGTTAACATGTATCAATTAATTAATTGGGAAAGAAAAACCCACCCATGTGGCCATCTCTTTGATTTTGACCTGCATTATCCACACGCGTTCATCAACACTTTTAATGAGAACCTTTAATCAGCATCTGAAGCGAAAACCAAAAGTGAACTTTAACATTGGAACATTAGCAATAGGATCGCCAACTGTCCCGTATTAGCCGGGACATCACGTATTTTGGGCTAGATTAGTTTGTCCCGTACGGGATCGCCCTTGTCCCGTATTAGTAGGGTTGCCAACTTCCTCGCTCCCAAATAAGGGACAAAGGGTGATGTCACCGTCCCGCGCCCCACGTGACCTCACCCAGCCAGCGGCCACGTGCTCCCGCCCCACCAATGGCGGCCGCCCGGGCCGGGAGGCGGGTTGTGTAGCACGTGGCCGCTGGCTGGCTGAGGTCACTTTGGGCGCGGGGCAGTGACGTCACCCTTTGTCCCTTATTTGGGAGTGAGGAAGTTGGCGACCCTGGTGGTGGAGAAAGTTAAGGCTTCAAGTTCCTTCCGATCATCTCTCACAAGGTCATAATATAAGAAAATAACTGCAGATGCTGGTACAAATCGAAGGTATTTATTCACAAAATGCTGGAGTAACTCAGCAGGTCAGGCAGCATTTCAGGAGAGAAGGAATGGGCGACGTTTCGGGTCGAGACCCTTCACAAGGTCATAAGGTCATAAGTGATATGGGGAGAAGGCAGGAGAATGGGGTTAGGAGGGAGAGATAGGTCAGCCATGATTGAATGGCGGAGTAGACTTGATGGGCCGAATGGCCTAATTCTGCCTCTATCACCCATGACCTTTTGATCTCAGTAACTGTGGACCGTGTTTTGGTTGGACTACAAAGTGCTGTTTTCTGCTGTTATGATCCGGTACCTGGGATTACTGACGATTAATTAATTGCAGTACTGTTTATTGTATATTTATTCGCGTTTTATTACATTAATGAGCCTGTAAAGTCGCAGCGAGTTGGAATTTAATAGTTCCGTCGCTGGTACATGTGACAATTAACCACTCTTGAATGTTAACGCGGAATACACTGTGACAAATACTGCACTGACCAAGTTAACAAAATGTCCAATCAAGGTGGTAGATTGGAGCATTTCATCAGGAATAATGTTTGTGTTTTAAATCGTAAGAACATTGCCTTCCTTCTGCGCTTGAATATTAAGCTCGAAATTCATTCCGCGCTTGAATATTAAGCTCGAAAGCTAAATATTTCAAGAATTATTTTTCCCACTAATTGGTCGGAACAAACATGAACTGCACATCACTTGTGTCAGTGAGCTTCCGACACAGATGGCAAAATATCATTTAGAAAATGCAATGAGCCTTCTTGATAGAAGTTACGCTGTCACTTTGCATCTGCACAAGCGGTCGGGAAAAATAGTTAGTCACTTTATCAGAATAACAATGAACTTTTAATTTATAATATTCTTCATTCCAAGAAGTGGATGTCAATTCGCGAGAGTCTTCGGAAAATCAAACTAACTAAATAACTCATTTAAGGAGATCGCAAACTTGCTTCACGATCCTCATGTCATAAAATGCATTTTCATTATGCATAGAGTCATACGGCGCGGAAACAGGCCATTCGGCCCAACTTGCCCACAATGACCAACATGTCCCATCTTCACCAGTCCCACCTGCCTGCATTTGGCCCACGTCCCTCTAAACCCATCCTATCCATGTGTAATGTCCGCTGTAAGACCCTGTTGTAGCTAGCACAATGAATATACGCCCGACATCTTGTAAGAAGATTTTAATAAAGATCCTTCAGCAGGAAACTTCTAGAAGGTCACCTGACCTCAGTCACGAGGCACAAGCACATTGGCCAGCTTCTGCTCTTGGCCACTGGCATTTATATTACATATAACCACACCATGTACATGTCAAAATATGTTTTAAACGTTGGGATAGTCCCAGCCTCAACTACCTCCTCTGGCAGCTTGTTCCATACACCGATCATCCTTTGTGTAAAAAATTTACCCCTCAGATTCCTATTAAATCTTTCCCCCCCTCACCTTAAACCTATGTCCTCTGGTTCACGATTTTCCTACTCTGGGCAAAAGACTCTGTGCACTTACCCGATCTATTCCTCTCATGATTTTGCACGCCTCTTTCAGATCACCCCTCATCCTCCTGCGCTTGAAGGAATAATGTCCCAGCCTGCTCAACCTCTCCCTGTAACTCAGGCCCTCTAGTCCTGGCAACATCCTCGTAAATCTTCCCTGCACCCTTTCCGGCTTGACAACATCTTCTCTGTAACACGGTGACCAGAAATGAGCACAATACTCTCAATGTGGCCCCACCAACGTCTTACACGACTGTAAAATGACCTCCCAATTTCTATACTCAGTACTCTGAGTGATGAAGGTCAATGTGCCAAAAGCCTTCTTGACCACCCTATCTACCTATTCACGGAATGCTGGAGTAACTCAGCAGGACCCAGACTCACTACCATAGCCACATCAGCTTTCTTGGGACTTGCCTGCGATATCCTTCCTTTGTCCCGCCCCCCTGACATCAGTCTGAAGAAGGGTCTCGACCCGAAAAGTCACCCATTCCTTCTCTCCTGAGATGCTGCCTGACCTGCTGAGTTACTCCAGCATTTTGTGAATAAATACCTTCGATTTGTACCAGCATCTGCAGTTATTTTCTTATACACCCTATCTAACTATGACGCCACTTTCAAGGGACTACTGTATGTACCTGAGGTTTATCCTGGGAGCTCACACCACAGCTCATAAGACTATCGGAGCAGAATGAGGCCATTCGGCCCATCAAGTCTACTCTACCATTCAATCATGGCTGATCTATCTGTCCCTCAACCCCATTCTCCTGCCTTCTCCCCGTAACCATTGAGTTAGGATAGCATTGGAAGCACACACATGGTTTATGAGCTTCAGATCCCCCACACTTGAATGGTTATTGTGGCTTCTAGCAAGAGCTGACAGATGGTGCAACTCTGATTTTAAACAAGGAGTATTTAACAATATGTGGCTTTTTCAACTGTAAAGCACAGATGTAGCACATTGCTCAGTGCCTTTGGTAAACTGTTGTGTCAGATTGAAAGAATCAGTCAATTCAAAGTGGTATTGCGAGCCCGTCCACGTTGCTTACCAACAAAGAGCAAACACCTGCATGCTATCGCTTAATTTGAACACATTAAAAACGAAGAGAAACATAAAAGATCAGTTCCCCGCGGTGTGGAAAGAATCCAAGATTCAGGTGGTGCGATTATTAGCAAAATATAAAACTCATTATATCAACAGAGTAACCTGAGACAAATATTCTTTTGAAGTGTTAGAATGAAAGGGTTTAATTTGTAGTTTCTTGTCACCTTCCTGGCTCGATCTCGATCTCGATCGTGCTTGATTTCTCCAAATCCTCCCTCTGGGCGAGGGGCAGGAAACCATCTGCCCCCCCAGCCCCCTGTGTTTACCTGCCTGCCGAGACTCGCTGGAATTTAGAAGACTGAGGGGGGATCTTATTGAAACATATAAAATTCTTAAGGGGTTGGAGAGGCTAGATGCGGGAAGATTGTTCCCGATGTTGGGGGAGTCCAGAACAAGGGGTCACAGCTTAAGGATAAGGGGGAAGTCTTTTAGGACCGAGATGAGAAAACATTTCTTCAACAACAGTTGGACTTCTTATTCGCTGGAGTTTAGAAGGATGAGAGGGGATCTTGTAGAAACATATAAAATTATAAAAGGACTGGACAAGCCAGATGCAGGAAAAATGTTCCCAATGTTGGGGGAGTCCAGAACCAGGGGCCACACAGTCTAAGAATAAAGGGGAGGCCATTTAAAATTAGACAATAGACTATAGACAATAGAGAAAACATTTCTTCACGCAGAGAGTGGTGAGTCTGTGGAATTCTCTGCCACAGAAGGTAGTTGAGGCCAGTTCATTGGCTATATTTAAGAGGGAGTTAGATGTGGCCCTTGTGGCTAAAGGGACCAGGGGGTATGGAGAGAAGGCAGGTACGGGATACTGAGTTCGATGATCAGCCATGATCATATTGAATGGCGGTTCAGGCTCAAAGGGCCGAATGGCCTACTCCTGCACCTATTTTCTATGTTTCTATGTTTCTATGAGACCACTGCCGATACTACAGTAATGAGCGGCACTCTAATCCTCTCTCGGAACCACCACAGGCCCCCTTAGTGCGGCGTTGTGGCGCAGCGGGTTGTGCTGCTGTCTCACAGTTCCAGAGACCCGGGTTAGATCCTGACTACGGGCGCTGTCCGTGCGGAGTTTGCGCGTTCTCCCCGCGACCGCATGGGTTTTCTCCGGGTGCTCCGTTCTCCTCCCATGCTCCAAAGACGTGCGGGTTCGTAGGCTGATTAGCTTCTGAAAAAAATCTGTTCCTAGTGTGTAAAACTGGTACAACAGATCTAGTGTACCGATGGTCGGCATGGACTTGGTGGGCCGAAGGATAAGAGGGGATCTTATCGAAACATATAAGATTATTAAGGGGTTGGACACGTTAGAGGCAGGAAACATGTTCCCAATGTTGGGGGAGTCCAGAACAAGGGGCCACACAGTTTAAGAATAAGGGGTAGGCCATTTAGAACTGAGATGAGGAAAAACTTTTTCAGTCAGAGAGTTGTGAATCTGTGGAATTCTCTGCCTCAGAAGGCAGTGGAGGCCAATTCTCTGAATGCATTCAAGAGAGAGCTAGATAGAGCTCTTAAGGATAGTGGAGTCAGGGGGTATGGGGAGAAGGCAGGAACGGGGTACTGATTGAGAATGATCAGCCATGATCACATTGAATGGCGGTGCTGGCTCAAAGGGCCGAATGGCCTCCTCCTGCACCGATTGTCTATTGTCTATTGTCTATTGTCTATTGGCTGTTTCCACGCCGTATCTGTAAAGTAGACTAAACTAAGCTAAACCTAAAACTAAATCTAAAACTAACAAAACTAAACACAACTTGGAAAGGGAGCGTGAAGGAAGAGAGATCAGGGACACTCAGACAGATACATGGATAAGAAAGGTTCAGTGGGATTTGGGCCAAATATGGGCAAATGGGACTAGCTTAGATGAGACACCTTGGTCAGCTTGGATGAGGTGGATTGAAGGGCCTGATTCCATCCTGTGTCACTCAAAATGTGTTTTGGTTGTGCATATTTTATCTTGCTACGATTGGACAGGGGACTGTAAATAATGATGTGGGTACATGATTACATTCCAGATTTATTCACAGGGTTTATTCACAAACTTAAACGACACAGCCGACTTTGGTTGCACCAAGGACATCAGGCTATTATGTTCCTCTCATATTTCGGTTTATGGATTTATTGACTTTTATTATATATTAATGATAGAACATAGAACATAGAACAGCACAAGAACAGGTCCTCCAGTCCACAATGTCGATCATGATGCCAAGACCATCTCTTATCTTCCCGCATATGATCCATACCCTTCCATTCCCTGCATATCCATCAGCCTCTCCAAAAGTCTCTTAAATGTAGCGATCTATGCTGCATGTACGAATTTTGTTTTTAGTTTTAGAGATACAGTGCAAAAACAGGCTCTTCGGCCCACCGTGCCTGCGCCGACCAGCGATCCCCGCACACTAACACTACCCTACATGCACCAGGGATATTTTATTACAATTATACCAAGTCAATTAACCTACAAAACTGCACGTCTTTGGAGTGTGGGAGTTTTGTACCGGCGATTCCGAAGAAAACTCAAGCAGGTTGTATGGAGAACGTGCAAACTCCGTTCAGACAGCGCCCGTAGTCAGGATCAAACCCGGGTCTCTGGCGCTGTGAGGCAGCAACTCTACCGCTGCGTCACTGTGCGGCCCACATTGTATACCCGTGTATAGCCTCTTCTGTTTTCTTCACTTAGTAGACTTGTGGGGATGTGCGAACAAGGACGAGAGGAATTCTACACACAATCACGGGCAAGGTCTACAAACCAAGGAATATGGTTAATTTCATTAATGGATGTAATGAATACAAACCGAAAGCAATACAAGAGGAATAAAGACTTTGCACTTTCAAGGTGAAACGTAACAATTGTGGAAAGGATTTCGAAAGAGCATTGATCTTGAAACGTCAGCACTGAGTTCTCTCGGTTAAGGCCAGTATATTGTCTGGCACAATGCTTAAAATAATGAGTCACAAATCAACCTTGACTTGCATGTGCTGCTTTTTCAAACCGAAACTCATTTAAAACTCAGCTATAAAATAAATATCCCTAAAACTCATGTACCGTACATGCGTATATATATTGCATTTAGTGCGTTCCCAAAATACAGCCAAAACGGTACACCACAACGCGGCAATTTTAGCACCACCTTACTCAGTATTGTCTTGCGGTTCAAATGGCTGTTATATATTAAAGGTTTTTCACTTTTTAAACTTTAAAAATCACCTTTTTATCTTTAAAATATCACTTTTCCGTTTCCCCCGCCCGTCAGCTCGGTTCAACGTCACGATGGGACACGCCCGAGTGACGGGAGTGGCGGCCAATGGGGGGGTGCCCATCTTGCTGCTCAAAGCAATGGCTGTCGCCGTCGAGCTGCCGCTGAGTCGTTGAGTTGGGAGGGGGGGAGGGGAAGGGGGAAGGGGGGGGTAGTGCCGGAGAGCCCCAAAGAGTGGAGGGGATGGGGGGGGTTGAGGGGAGGAGGGGGGATAAGGGGGGTTGAGGAGGGATGGAGTGGGTGAGGGGGATGGGGGTGTAACTCAGTGGGACAGGCAGCATCTCTGGAGAGAAGGAATGGGTGACATTTCGAGTCAAGACCCTTAACCAGATCCTTCCTCTTTTGTGTGGGAAGGACAATAGACAATAGGTGCAGGAGGAGGCCATTCGGCCCTTCGAGCCAGCACTGCCATTCAATGTGATCATGGCTGATCATTCTCAATCAGTACCCCGTTCCTGCCTTCTCCCCATACCCCTTGACTCCGCTATCCTCAAGAGCTCTATCCAGCTCTCTCTTGAATGCATTCAGAGAATTGGCCTCCACTGCCTTCTGAGGCAGAGAATTCCACAGATTCACACTCTCTGAATTGCTGATGCTGGGATATTCACAGACCTATATTCCCCAGTTTTTGTTTTCAATCAGTCTGACGAAGGGTTCCGACCTAAAACGCCACCCACCCATTCCCTCCAGAGATGCTGCCTGACCAGCTGAGTTACTCCAGTAATCTGCGTTCCAATCATTTATCTTCATCTCATTGATTCTAATTTAAGAGTCAAAGGAAGCATTCTCGTAAATCTCTGCTGCACCCTCTCCTTAACTTTCACATCTACATACTGAAACTCTCGTTTGTTTGTTTGTTTGTTTGTTTGTGACCGAACTACAGCCAAAACGGTAAACGATAGCGCGACAATTTTAGGCCCACCTTACTCACCATCATTGCTTAAATGGCAATGCGAGTAGTTTTATTGAAATCATATCATATCATATCATATATGTACAGCCGGAAACAGGCCTTTTCGGCCCTCCAAGTCCGTGCCGCCCAGCGATCCCCGTACATTAACACTATCCTACACCCACTAGGGACAATTTTTACATTTACCCAGCCAATTAACCTACATACCTGTACGTCTTTGGAGTGTGGGAGGAAACCGAAGATCTCGGAGAAAACCCACGCAGGTCACGGGGCGAACGTACAAACTCCTTACAGTGCAGCACCCGTAGTCAGGATCGAACCTGAGTCTCCGGCGCTGCATTCGCTGTAAAGCAGCAACTCTACCGCTGCGCTACCGTGCCGCCCTTCAGATATTCAAAGTTATTCACATTTTAAAGTTTAAATCTATCTCTGAGGAAGGGAGGGGGGGGGGGGGGTGGAAGGAGGGGGGGGGGAGGAGGGAGAATAGGGGGGGTAGAGTGGGGGGAAAGGGAAAGGGGAAAGGGGGAGGGGAGGAGTGGGGGAGGGAGGGGGTGGAGGGAGGAGGGGGGAGGGGGAGGAAGGAGGGGGGAGGGGGAGGGGAGGAGAGGGGGCGAGAGGGGAGGGGGCGAGAGGGGAGGGGGCGAGAGGGGAGGAGGCGAGGGGAGGTGCTGCACCAATGCAGGAGAGGTTTGGGCCCAACGGGTCCACTTTGTCTAGTCTTTCCTAAAACGCGGTGGCCATTTATCAGACACCATTCCCTGGTTATAGCCCAATAAGCACTGACTGACCAGTGGTTCATGAATCTCAGAGAGGCACGGAATGTTGGAGTAAATCAGCGGGACAGGCAGCATCTCAGGAGAGAAGGGAAACGAGAGATATAGGCGACAATGTGGAGAGATAAAGAACAATGAAAGACAGATATGAGGTTCCACGAATCTCAGTAGGGACCACTATGCAGCCTTGGGATGCTTCAACTTTCTTAGACAATAGACAATAGGCGCAGGAGGAGGCCATTCGGCCCTTCGAGCCAGCACCGCCATTCAATGTGATCATGGCTGATCATTCTCAATCAGTACCCCGTTCCTGCCTTCTCCCCATACCCCCTGACTCCGCTATCCTTAAGAGCTCTATCCAGCTCTCTCTTGAATGCATTCAGAGAATTGGCCTCCACTGCCTTCTGAGGCAGAGAATTCCACAGATTCACAACTCTCTGACTGAAATTATTTTTCCTCATCTCCTCTCTAAATGGCCTACCCCTTATTCTTAAACTGTGGCCCCTGGTTCTGGACTCCCCCAACATTGGGAACATGTTTCCTGCCTCTAACGTGTCCAACCCCTTAATAATCTTATACGTTTCGATAGCGCAGCGGTAGAGTTGCTGCTTTACAGCGAATGCAGCGCCGTAGACTCAGGTTCGATCCTGACTACGGGGGCTGTACTGTAAGGAGTTTGTACGTTCTCCCCGTGACCTGCGTGGGTTTTCTCCGAGATCTTCGGTTTCCTCCCACACTCCAAAGACGTACAGGTATGTAGGTTAATTGGCTGGGTAAATGTAAATTTGTCCCTAGTGGGTGTAGGATAGTGTTAATGTACGGGGATCGCTGGGCGGCACGGACTTGGTGGGCCGAAAAGGTCTGTTTCCGGCTGTATATATATGATATGATATGATAAGATCTCCTCTCATCCTTCTAAATTCCAGTGTATACAAGCCTAGTCGCTCCAGTCTTTCAACATATGATAGTCCCGCCATTCCGGGAATTAACCTAGTGAACCTACGCTGCACGCCCTTCTTGATTCCTTGTATTCAAACTTTCCCTCGAAGGGGGGTGATACAAAGTTTAAAGGAGATGTGCAGGCCGAGTTTATTTTGATACAGAGTGGTGGGTGCCTGGAGCGTGCTGCCAGGTGTGGCTGGAGGCAGGTACAATAGTGCCATTTAAGAGGCTTTTAGACAGGTAGATGGATATGCGGGGATTAGAGGGATATGGATCACCTTAAAACAGTGGAGACTAGTTCATCTCGGCATCATGTTCGGCATGGACATTGTGGGCCGAAGGGCCTGCCCTGTTCTACATTCTATGTAGGTTATACCAAACTGCTGCGAGAAAGTTCAATTGTAAAATAGTCCGAGTGAGAAAGGGAATATTTGAAGTAGTCTACATAATAGCCCAAAGTTATTGTCATTCTAAGAGCCTCTGCAGATTCGCAGCTGGGCGTTGAAAACGACTTTAGCCTCTAGTTTTGAGCTCATTAAAATTATTTGGTTCATAAATATGAATATTTTAAGAATCGAGATGGATTATTAACTGGCACCACACAGAGTAGCGCCATCTGCCGAGTGTGCTGGCGAGACTTTGGGGGAGTGAGAGATTAGGCTATTCATGACAGGTTTTTGGATTAAAAGATTTGCAACAGCGCGCAAAAAAAAAGAAAAAACCACACATACATGTTAAGTATGCAGAGTGCATAGCACTTCGGAAATAAGATGCAGCCTTGTAGTTGTAATGTGGTTCAACAAATTGACGATAAAGCTTGCATTTACAATCGCGAGCTGCAGTAAAAAAGAATATTAAGGACGAAAGCGGGATAGGTTCTGAGAGAAATGACAAAGGAGGCCATTAGCTGGGATTGTGGGCTTGAGATAGAGGGAGAAGTTGGGAAGTTTGGTTTAATTTTAGTCTAGAGATACAGCGGGGAAACAGGCCCTTAAGGTCCACTAAGTCCGCGCCGACCAGCGCTCGGTCCGCCTTAACCAATCTGATCTCCTGGTGGCTGAGCACTTCAACTCCCTCTCCCACTCCCAGTCTGACCTTTCTGTCATGGGCCTCCTCCAGTGCCATCGTGAGGCCCACCGGAAATTGGAGGAACAGCACCTCATATTTCGCCTGGGCAGCTTGCAGCCCAGTGGTATGAACATTGACTTCTCCAACTTTAGATAGTTCCTCTGTCCCTCTCTTCCCCTCCCCATTCCCAGTTCTCCCTCTATCTTCCTGTCTCCACCTATATCCTTCCTTTGTCCCGCCCCCCTGACATCAGTCTGAAGAAGGGTCTCGACCCGAAACGTCGCCCATTCTTTCTCTCCTGAGATGCTGCTTGACCTCCAGCTGAGTTACTCCAGCATTTTGTGAATAAATCCCTGTACACTGACACTCTACACACACTAGGGGACAATTTACATTTTTTACCGAAGCCACCTAACCTACAAACCTGCGCGTCTTTGGAGTGTGGGAGGAAACCGGAGCACCCGGAGAGAACCCACGTGGGTCACGGGGAGAACGTACAAACTCCGTATGGACATCTCCCGTGGTCAGGATCGAACCCGGGGTAAGGCAGCAATCCTACCACTGCAGAGGGCTGGGACTATTTATTTCGGAGGCTGAGGGTGACGTTCTTGAGGTGTACAAGATCGCGAGGGGCACTGGTAAAGCGAACACTCACAGTCTTTTTCCCAGCGTAGAGGCTTCTAAAACTACAGGGCTTGAGGCAAGAGGAGAGAGATTTCCGAGGGATCTCGGTGGCAACTTTGTCACTCAGAGGGAAGTCGATATCATGAATGAGTTGCCAGAAGAAGCTACAGAAGCAGATACAGTAAGTGTATCTTTATAATAGGCATTTGGACAGGTAGATGGATAGCAATGGTTTAGAGGAATATGGGCCGAATGCAGTGTGACATGTCAATTCGTCCAGCTTGGACAAGACGGGTCGAAGGGCCTGTTTCCATGTTGTATGACTATGACTCTGCAAGGCCAATTGTGTTCAGCAGGACGAGAATAGTTTATTTCACACTGGCATTAAAAAATAAATTACATGAAGTCATGTAACATAAGTTCATCAGTTTACAAGTTCTAGGAGCAGAATTAGGCCATTCGGCTCATCAGGTCGACTCCACCATTCAATCACCTCTCCCTCTCAACCCCATTCTCCTGCCTTCTCCCCATAACCCCTGACACCCGCACTGATCAAGAATGCGTCAATCTCCGCCTTAGAAATACAATACAATACAATACAATATATCTTTATTGTCATTGTACCCAGGGGTACAACGAGATTGGGAATGCGCCTCCCATACGATGCACTAATTTAGGTAATTTAGACAGCAGCAACCCAACGAAACGAACAGTTGTAACAGTTTTGGACAGGGTAAAGTGCAAGTTGATCTATGCGTTGTGGCCATCCGGCTCAGCAGGACCGGTTCATATATCCATTGACTTGGCCTCCACAGATGTCTGTGGCAAAGAATCCCACAGATACACCACCCCCTAACTAAAGAAATTCCTCCTCATCTCCATTTTAAAGGCACGTCCTTTAATTCTGAAGTTATAACCTTTGGTTCTTGAACATCCCACTAGTAGAAACATCCTCTCCACTAATCTAAACTAGACTAAACTATACTAAACTAAACTAAACTCAACACAACATAACACAATACAACACAATAGACAATAGGTGCAGGAGGAGGCCATTCGGCCCTTCGAGCCAGCACCGCCATTCAATGTGATCATGGCTGACCATTCTCAATCAGTACCCCGTTCCTGCCTTCTCCCCATACCCCCTGACTCCGCTATCCTTAAGAGCTCTATCTAGCTCTCTCTTGAATGCATTCAGAGAATTGGCCTCCACTGCCTTCTGAGGCAGAGAATTCCACAAATTTACAACTCTCTGACTGAAAATATTTTTCCTCATCTCAGTTCTAAATGGCCTACCCCTTATTCTTAAACTGTGGCCCCTTGTTCTGGACTCCCCCAACATTGGGAACATGTTTCCTGCCTCTAACGTGTCCAACCCCTTAATAATCTTATACGTTTCGATAAGATCTCCTCTCATCCGTCTAAATTCCAGTGTATACAAGCCTAGTCGCTCCAATCTTTCAACATATGATAGTCCCGCCATTCCGGGAATTAACCTAGTAAACCTATGCTGCAATATAGGTTTCAATAGCAAGAACACAACACAAAGGAAGCTGAAATATCCATACAGGCGGGGACTGGGAATTTGTGTGAAAGTATATGAAGCTCAGACATTGTTAGTGTTTCAGGGTTTGGTAATGAAACAGAGTTTGTGTTCTTATTTCTGAACCAGAATGTTGTACGGTGCGCTTTATTCCAACTCCGGAGTGCTATATTCATGTCACAACCACTGTGGAGTACTGAGGTGGCTCATTTTTTAATCATTAGGCTCCTTCTGCTGCTGATAGACGGCCTCGGTGTGCCCAGCCGCCTGGCCTCGAGACTGCCATGCCCCATCCCATATGCTTTTCCTCCAGCACAGACGGACGTGGGGCCAGATGTTCCAGGAATCTGCGGGAATGTCGACTCTTCCTCGAGGCTTTGAGCGCATCCTTGAAACATTGTCTCTGCTTGCCAGTTATCACATCTCAGGGCAAAGCTTGGAAGAGAGTGACGACGGACACAAAGTACTGGGGTAACTCAGCGGGTCAGGCAGCATCTCTGGAGTGAAGGAGAAGGGTCTTGATTCGGAGTGTGGGAGGAAACCGAAGATCTCACGGGAAAACCCACGCAGGTCACAGGGGGGGGGGGAGCGCACAAACTCCGTACAGACAGCAGCCGTAGTGGGGATTGAACCCGGGTCTCTGGCGCTGCATTCGCTGTAAGGCGGCAACTCTACCGCTGCGCCACCGTGACCGCCCAGAGGCTTTAAGAGGCTTTCAGATGGGCGCGTGGATATGCAGGGAATGGAGGGGTATAGATCACACGCATTGGAAGGTTGTTCAGCGTGGACATTGCCCATTAAACATCCTGTCCTCCACTGTTTTATGTTCTATGTAGAATCCTTTGTTCTTTTACTGCGCTCCCTTTTTGCACTTGTCTGCACAGATCAACCAGAAAACCCAAAGAAACTGTCCCGTGGAGGTGGTGCAACAAATTGATATTAAAACTTATTTTCCCGTGGAAATTAATGTTTGCAAACGCATTGTAAAAATGGATGGAAGGCATGATATTTTGGGGAGATTTTCAATTGGCCGCTGCAGCAAGTTTGGGTCAGACGCCCGATGAAGAAAGGTCTCCATTTTCCTTTCAATTTCAGCTGGTTTCTATAACAGGCTCTCGACTTTCAATCACAATTCTTTGCTCCAGTAGTAAATTGAAGATGATCGCCTTTATTTTGGGGCAGCACTAAAAATCAGACTCCTCCTAGTTAGACACAAGATGCTGGAGTAACTCAGCGGGTCAGGCAGCGTCTCTGGAGAGAAGGAATGGGTGACGTTTCGGGTCGAGACCCCTCTTCAGACTGATGTCAGGGGATGGGGCGGGACAAAGGATAGGATGTAGTCAGAGATTGGTGGGAGAACTGGGAAGGGGGAGGGGATAGAGAGGGAAAGCAGGGACTATCTGAAGTTAGAGAAGTCAATGTTGATACCGCTGGGGTGTAAACGACCCAAGCGAAATATGAGGTGCTGTTCCTCCAATTTGCGCTGGGCCTCACTCTGACAATGGAGGAGGCTCAGGATAGAAAGGTCAGATTGGGAATGGGAGGGGGAGTTGAAGTGCTGAGCCACCGGGAGATCGGGTTGGTTGAGACGGACTGAGAGGAGGTGTTCAGCGAAACGATCGCCGAGCCTGCGCTTGGTCTCGCCGATGTAGAGAAGTTGACACCTGGAACAGCGGATACAGTAGATGAGGTTAGTCGCTCAAGTGGAGACATCCAAAACCTCTAGGTAGAACTCAGTGGACAATGAGCAGAAAGATTTTTCTAAGATAAAGATTAAGATCTCACATTATTTAACGTGGAAGATTAACATACAAGCTAAAAGATATTCATTTCCGGGTTGATTATGTTTTAATAAAGTGTGAGGGGGCGGTGTTAGGGGTTAAGGGGAGAAGGCAGGAGAATGGGGTGAGGAGGGAGAGATAGATCAGCCATGATTGAATGGCGGAGTAGACTTGATGGGGGCAAATGTGGGCAGGTGGGACTCGTGTAGATGGGCCAGCTTGGTCGGTATTGGCAAGTTGGGCCGAAGGGCCTGTTTCCGTGTTGAAACTGGAATTCGACAATAGACAATAGACAATAGGTGAAGGAGGAGGACATTTGGCCCTTCGAGCCATCACTGCCATTCAATGTGATCATGGCTGATCATTCTCAATCAGTGCCCCGTTCCTGCTGATCATCCAACTCAGTATCCTGTACCTGCCTTCTCCCCATACCCCCTGACTCCGCTATCCTTAAGAGCTCTGGAATATTACTGATGAACTTCATTGCCACTTGCACCGAGGTACACTGAAAAGCTTTTTTGTTGCACGCTAACCAGTCAGTGGAAAGACAGTGCAATGCTAGTGTGCAAAAATATGTACACTATTTAGGCGGTCACGGTGGCGCAGCGGTAGAGTTGCTGCCTTACAGTGAATGCAGCGCCGGAGACCCGGGTTAGATCCTGACATCGGGCGCTGTCTGTACGGAGTTTGTACGTTCTCCCCGTAACCTGCGTGGGTTTTCTCCCAAATCTTCGGTTTCCTCCCACACACCAAAGACGTGCAGGTTTGTAGGTTAATTGGCTTGGTATAAGTGTAAAAATTGTCCCTAGTGTGTGCAGGGTAGTGTTAAAGTGTGGGGATCACTAGTCGGCGTGGACCCGGTGGGCCGAAAGGGACCACTATACTAAACTAAACTAAAAGAAAGAGAGAAAAATAGGATCAGTTAATAGTGAGACTCGAACAAATGCTTCTTCGGTCACGACTGTTCGAATAACTGCCTCTTTTCATCCCCAGAGTTATTTTCAGCCATACCTGACGGTTTATTCCCAGTGAAAAAACACATCCTTTAAACAGTTAACAACTTTCCCTGTTCAATGGTTTTGGAAACAGGTGGATAGTGACAGAGCAAATCGAGGCAAGTAGACTTTCACCTCGATGTTGTAAATCTTTCTGTGGCGGGCTTGAGCAGAGAGTCACCCAATTAGTGTGTTTTGGCTTCGTGAAAAGTGCTCGGAATTTCCTCCGCTGTATATTAAAAATGACATTGATCTGCATAATACAAACACCGCTTTGAGTTACCTGCAGTTATTACAGTTCTGAAGTAGGGCCAGTCACCGCGAACAAGTGCAATGCAATTCATAACACCGCGTAATTAATCCTCTGAGCTCCCCACAACATCTGTGCTTTGTGCTAACATGACAAGGGTGGATTTTCAATAATTTAACAAAATTTATAAATGCACAGAGCAGGATCAGGGAATGGAAAACAGAATATCAAAGAAATTGTTGATAAGAACTTAGGATTTTGTTTTTGGGGGGAAATTCTGCTGAATAAAACAGAAGGAAAAATGTTGCATATTTCGCATTAATGCCCCTAGTATTCTGTTAAGACGGCCTTGATGAACTGTACACTGCAAGGGCCAGGAAGCGAGCGGGCAAGATCATCTCTGACCCCTCTCACCCTGGCCACAAACTCTTTGAAGCCTTTCCCTCTGGAAGGCGACTCCGGACTGTCAAAGCAGCCACAGCCAGACATAAAAACAGCTTGTTTCCACCAGCAGTAGCTCTACTCAACAACCAAACGTCTGTCACCTCCTTTTGCCCTGGTATTTTATTTCATTCTTCACATGTTTAAACTATAACATTATATTCTTAATGTTTTATGTTTCATTCTTAATTGTTTACTGTATGTTCGTGTTTGTTACTTGCGAGCGGAGCACCAAGGAACGTTCCTTGTGTGAGTACTTACTTGGCTAATAAAATTTATTCACTTCAATTCAATTCAATTTGATTAAACTTAAGGTTTGCTACGATTTCATTTCAATTAAACGACACAATGTGCTGGAAGGAACTGCAGATGCTGGTTTACACCGAAGATAGACACAAGATGCTGGAGTAACTCAGGCAACATCTCTGGAGAGAAGGAATGGGAGACATCTGAAGATGGGTCTCGACCCGAAACGTCACCTATTCCTTCTCTGCAGAAAGGGCACAATGTCTGCATTTTTATGCTGAGCCTCCAAATTGTGTTTGTGGGAACTATTTTCCAATGGTGCAATGATACTTTATTGTCTCATGTCCCTTGGTAAAATGAAGTTCTTTTTTTTTGTTGTTGAATAGAATAAGGTGAAATCAAACAGCAGACTTTACCGAGGCTGAACACAAAGAGTTGGCATGTTTATTAGTTTAGTTTAGAGATACAGCGCGGAAACAGGCCCTTCCGCCCACCGAGTCCGCACCGACCAGCGATCCCCGCACACTAACACTATCCTACACACACTAGGGACACGTTACACTTATACCAAGCCAATTGACCCAAACCCTGCACGTCTTGGGAGTGTGGGAGGAAATCGAAGATCTCGGAGAAAACCCACGCAGGTCACGAGGAAAACGTACAAACTCCGTACGGACAGCACCTGTAGTTGGGATGGAACCCGGGTCTCTGGCGCTGCAAGCGCTGTAAGGCGGCAACTCTACCACTGCGCCACCGTGACCGCCCATTCTTTTACGTGCTTCGGTACTGTCCACAAGCTCGTGGGTTCGGACTCAAATTCCAAGCGCCAGAAACAAAGGCACGAAACACTGAAGCAATAGGTCAGTCTGCAAGCGAGAAGACCCGAGTCCTGACCCTCCATCGGCACCAGTTCTGACAAAGTATTCAATCGCGAAATGCCAACTCATCTGCTCCTTGAACAGATTCCGATCCGCTGACTCCTTTCAAGATCGTCTGATGTTTTTTTCTTTTTGGTTCTCAGTTCTCTCGAGTGCACCTGTTCTTTATATATTAGATTATATTTTATAATCTAAATATAATATTCTATTTGAAAGATATAAAATATGTGATCAGCACTGAGAAATGGCTGACGTGACAGAAATGATGTTTCCTGATTATATTTGTGTTTCTTTATATGTTTTGTTTATCTGCTTCTGACTTATGATGTGTGTTTTAAAAAAATTATATTTTGTTAAGTATTAAATATTAAGTATTAAGCCTACACCTTTTTTTCCGGTCAGAAAATATCGTGTGTGATTATATTGTTTTATTTTTGATACAATGATTTTGCATTATTTAACTTTCACAACGGTATGGTCAATCTGTTGTATTGTATTGACCGGAAAATAAAATGAAAAAATAAATTAAATTAAAAAAATTGTTTGATTCATATCTGGAGTGAAAATTTTTCAATAAATTGCAAATATAAGTCAGTGATTTGTAGTAACTTTATATCACAGCCTAATTATTCACTCAACAATTAGATCAATAGACAATAGACAATAGGTGCAGGAGGAGGCCATTTGGCCCTTCGAGCCAGCACCGCCATTCAATGTGATCATGGCTGATCAGGCAAAGATAGACACAAAAGACTGGAGGAACTCAGTGGGACAGGCAGCATTTCTGGAGAGAAGGAATGGGTGACGTTTTGGGTCGAGACTGACTCTCGGTTTGAAGAAGGGTCTCGACCGATCTGAAAGCATTTTGTGTCTATCTTCGGTTTAAACCAGCATCTGCAGTTCCTTCCTACACAATTAAATCAGGCGTACCAACATAAAGCATTTAGATTAGTTTAGGTTAGAGATAAAGTGTGGAAACAGGCCCTTTGGCCCACTGGGTCCGTGCCGACCAATGATCCCCTAACACCATCCTACAGTATGCACACACACATAGGGGACAACTTTAAAAAACTTTTACATTTTACCAAGCCAATTTACCTACATACCAGTACGTCTTTGGAGTAACCTACAGATATTTAATAAATAACACAGCTTAAATGTTACTAGATAGTTACTATCTACCTCTTTGGTGACCCTTGGACTATCCTTGATCGGTCTTAGAAACATAGAAACATAGAAAATAGGTGCAGGAGTAGGCCATTCGGCCCTTCGAGCCTGCACCGCCATTCAATATGATCATGGCTGATCATCCAGCTCAGTATCCCGTACCTGCCTTCTCTCCATACTCCCTGATCCCTTTAGCCACAAGGGCCACATCTAACTCCCTCTTAAATATAGCCAATGAACTGGCCTCAACTACCTTCTGCGGCAGAGAATTCCACAGATTCACCACTCTCTGTGTGAAAAAAAACTTTCTCATCTCGGTCCTAAAAGACTCCCCCCTTATCCTTAAACTTTGCTGGCTTTACCTTGCACTAAATGTTATTTTGTTGAAGAAATCTGGATTCTTTCAGCTTTATTGAGGATCTCACCGGCTTCTCTAACCAGCACGCCGTTGTTTCCTCGCGTGCTTCAATACATTTCAAACCTCAATGTTTGTTTTTGTGTTAAACTTCCATTCATTTGCAAAATGCACTGGGACTTTGAAATCCCTGTGGAAACTTGCAACGATTCTTCGGTTTCTCTCTCTCTCTCTCTCTCTCACTCTCTCTCTCTCTCTCTCTCTGGCATTGGAGTACAATCTCAGTTATACGGGGACTGATTTGCTGCCTTTATACCAGTGTAAAGTGACTGCACTGCAGATGACAGCGGTTTTGTGTCACATTCATTTAAAGAAAATTGCGTTTTGGATTTTTCAAAGGCAATGATCTGTTGTCTGACCTGTTTCTTCCTTTCATGCTTGTTCCCTGCACCCACAATTCCAGCGCACACAATGTCAGCTTCACTTCGCATCTGAGCTTCCTTCATTCAGAGCTAAAATAGCTGCAATTGAACCGTCTTATCACCAACTAGAGAGTGGTCCTGAGCTACTATCTACTTCACTGGAGACTCTCGGACGAGCTTTAATCAGACTCTACCTTGCTCTGAACGTTATTTCCCTTTATCGTGTATTTGCACACTGTGAATGGCTCGATTGAAATCATGTATGGTTTCATTTCGTTTAATTTAGCATAGTGAAACTAAACAGGCCCTTCGGCCCACCGGGTCCGCACCCACCACACACTAACACTACCCTACACACGCTAGCCAATTAAACCAATCAACCTACAAACCTGTGCGTCTTTGGAGGGTGGGAGGGAACCGCAGCACCCGGAGAAAACCCACGCAGGTCACGGGGAGAACGTACAAACTCCGTAAAGACAGCGCCCGTAGTCGGGATCGAACCCGGGTCTCTGGGGCTGTCGGGCAGCAACTCTACCGCTGTGCCACCCAGAGTCTTTCCACTGACTGGTTAGCATGCAACCAAAGCTTTTCACTGCACCTCGGTACACGTGACAATAAACTAAACCAAATAACTGACTAACTAAGGATGGAGGCTTTCCATTTTATTATCCGACACAAGAAGCACGTTGTTTGTCGGGAAGAAGCTGTTCTTGAAGCTGGTGGTCACGGTTTTCAGACTCCAGCACCTTCTTCCCAAAGGTTGGAGTGAAACGTGCCCAGCGTGAACATTCACGAATTTCCATCCGTAAAATTAATGCAGAAAGAAGCGACACTTTCTGGATCGGACTGAAGTTGCACACTTGCACTGTTTCTCAGCCTGAGATGTGCTGATCTATTTATTCAAGGCAATTGGCCACATAATTCAGGGACAAATTGCCAATGGATCCCCTTTCAATGACCAATCATATACAATTCATCTTTGCTGATTACAAAATTTCCTCAATAACTTTTATATTATTCAGGAAGCTGAAAAGATGAAACTTGCAGGATATCTCATTTAGAGTTTGGAAGCGCAATCAGTTACGTTTAAGCTATGTTATTTATTAAGTGCTTTATGTTAGTCCACCTGATCTAATTGTTGAGTAAATAATGAGCTGTGACATCAAGCATTACAAATTACTTACTCATATTTGTAATTTATTGACAATTTTCACCCCAGAAGTAAAACAAACAACTTAATCCAAAATATATATATATTTTTTGGCAAGCTATTTATTGAGACTCAACTTGATTCATTTCACTTCAGGCAACAACAAAATAGAGTCAGAGGGTGGTGAATCTGTGGAATTCTTTTCCACAAAAGGCTGTGGAGGCCAAGTCAGTGGATATTTTAAAGGCAGAGATAGATAGATAGATTCTTGATTAGTACGGGTGTCAGAGGTTATGGGGAGAAGGCAGGAGAATGGGGTTTGGAGGGAGAGATAGATCAGCCATGATTGAATGGCGGAGTAGACTTGATGGGCCGAATGGCCTAATTCTTTTCCTATCACTTACGACCTCAGGGTGTCAACACGAAACATCACCAATTCCTTCTCTCCAGTGGTGCTGCCTGCCTCGCTGAGTTACTCCAGCTTTTGGTGTTTATCTTCGTTGTAAACCAGCATCTGCAGTTCCTTCCGATCCTAACCTCAATCGCCCGATTTACTGAAAATCACCTTAACTACCCATAAATTATACATAATGCGAAGAAATTGCATTAACTTGGATTAATAAACTGTTGCCACCGAAAGCTTGCTTCACTGCTTTCAAGAATTAAAAACTCCCCTTTTCAAAATTTGGCCTAGGGTTATCTTTTCGTATCTCTGCTTCATACAAAGGATTGCAGGATTGGGACAGGAGAAGATTGGATGAATGATAAATGTGATTTAAGATTGGCATGCGCTCGTGGGGCCAAATTATCTTTTCCTTCTTTCTTTCTTCTCTGTCGTGGAGTTTAATACAGACAAGGGCGAGGAGATGCATGCTGGGATGTGAAACAAGGGCAGTGCCCGCTTTCACAATGAATTGTCGGGCCTTGGTAAGTGTTGTAGAGCGGAAGGATTTAGGATTTAAGTGGCGCAGCGGTAGAGTTGCTGCCTCACAGCGCCAGAGACCCAGGTTCGATCCTGATCTGTACGGAGTTTGTACGTTCTCCCCGTGAATGTGTGACCGTATTGGATAGTGCTAGTATACGGGGTGATCGCTGGTGGGAGCGGGCTAAGCGGGCCACAGCGTCACCCTAGTTTCCCAATTACTTACCGTCTAATATTACAACTCATACTCTCGAACACTCACATTGCTCGGCAACTCTGAGCTCAACAATCCCTTCTCAAGCAAATCAGTTGCTTCTTTTCTATGTTTATCCGGATGTCCCGGCTAATACGGGACAGTTGGCAACCCTCTCTCCGGTGCCTTCTCTCGACTTATTAATAACAAATGTCAATAGTTGAGCCCTCAGCATGAATCCTGTAAAACCCTGACAACTGGTACAAGTCACGTGCACGCCAACATTCTGTTTTCTCTCCGTCAGCTGACCTTCTCTCCACACCATTAACTTACCAGCCTTCTACTTTCCTGCAATAACCACTGAATGCGGCACCTTAACAAATGCTTTCTGTAAATCTCGCTCATCCACTGATTTCCCCCTTTATTTACAGAGCTTGTTTTGATTCACAAAATAAAGTCCAATTAATAGCATACACATGATTTCCTTGCACAAATCCACGTTGACTTTGCCTGTTTAGCCAGGAATTTTCTACACCAACACCTTAACTAAACGCTTCTTACATCTTCCCTCTGTTAAGCCAACTGTCTTGGAGTTCCCAGCTTGGCCGTCTGCCTTGTTTATCGAATAAAGAAATGCATTTGATATTTTCCGTGGCCCTGAACCTAAGGGAATTTTGAAGAATTAAATGCAATGCATCAACTATAGCACCAGCCGTTCTGGTAAGACCCAGAGATGAATTCCTCCAGGGCATCGAAATAATCTACTTCCCAGCAATAAACAAATTGGAATAGTCCTAAAAGGACCCGCTAGACATTTCCCTTGGCAGACCGATTGACTCTAATTACCGAGACACAAGAGACTGCAGAAGCTGGAATCTTCAGCAAAATAAGAGCAAGGTGCTGGAGGAACTTTGCGGGTCAGGCAGCATCCGTGAAGGGAATGCACAAAAGGATGTCTCGGGTCAGGTCTCTCGGTCTGAAGAAGTCACCCATCCCATGTTGGGCCGGTTCCAATCGGTGCTGCCCTGGTTTGCCGGTCTGGTTGAAGAAGAACAAGCAGGGCATCTCCAAATAAAATGGAGAAAGGTGACGTTTCGAGACGGGACCCTTCATTAGTCTGAAGAATTGTCCCGACCCGAAACGTCACCTATCCCATGTTCCTGCCTGACCCGCTGAGTTACTCCAACACTCTGTGAAACGTCACCTGTCCATGTTCTCCAGAGATGCTGCCTGACCCACTGAGTTACTCCAACACTCTGTGAAACGTCACCTGTCCATGTTCTCCAGAGATGCTGCCCGACCCACTGAGTTACTCCAACACTCTGTGAAACGTCACCTGTCCATGTTCTCCGGAGATGCTGCCTGACCCGCTGAGTTACTCCAGCATTCTGTGAAACGTCACCTATCCACGTTCTCCAGAGATGCTGCCTGACCCGCTGAGTTACTCCAGCACAGTGTCTTTTTTTTCCCCCAAAATAAAATGGTCCTGTTTCAAGCACAGGACCATTACAGACACCTCTCAATAGTAACAGGCAGTCACAAGCACTGACTGCTGTTTAATGCCCCAGATAAATCTTACACTATGGGTCACGTTGGCGCAGCGGTAGAGTTGCTGCCTCAAAGCGCCAGAGACCCGGGTTCCATCCTGACTACGGGCGCTGTCCGTACGGAGTTTGTTCGTTCTCCCCGTGACCATGTGGGTTTTCTCCGGGTGCTCCGGTTTCCTCCCACACTTCAAAGACGTGCAGGTTTACAGGTTAATTGGCCTTGGTAAAAATTGTAAATTGTCTATATTGTTTTTGTCGGGTTGGCACAGACTCATTGGGCTGTTTCCACGCTGTATCTCCAAACTAAACTAAATCTTTGCACTCAAATTTCTGCATTGTTCTTGCAGGGGTTGCTGCACGACGATGTTTAATACAATACAATACAATACAATATATCTTTATTGTCATTGTACCCAGGGGTACAACGAGATTGGGAATGCGCCTCCCATACAATGCAATAATTTAGGTAATTTAGACAGCAGCAACCCAACGAAACGAAACAGTTGTAACAGTTTTGGACAGGGTAAAGTGCAAGTTGATCTATGCGTTGTGGCCATCCGGCTCAGCAGGACCGGTTCATAGCAGCTATGGCCCTGGGGATGAAGCTGTTCCTGAGTCTGGCGGTGCGGGCATAGAAGGCCTTGTATCGTCTGCCCGATGGAAGGAGTTCGAACAGACTGTTGCAGTGGTGTGAAGAGTCTTTATGGATGCTGGTGGCTTTTCTGAGGCATCGTGTGTTGTAGATGCCCTCCAAGTCTGGTAGCTGTGTTCCGATGGCCCTCTGAGCTCTATGGACTACCCGCTGTAGAGCTTTCCTTTCTGCCTCCGTGCAGCTGAGGTACCACACAGGGATGCCATGCGTTAGGAATCACAAGACTCTTAGAGTAAGTTTGTCAGTGCGGGAGGTCAGATAAGTGAGACCAAAACGTGTGTTCTGTCTCTCATTACCCAAGGGCCCATGCAGTGTGTTTAACATCCATTACAGAGAAGTAACAATTAACAGTATCTTTTCACAATGTATTGGCCCAGCAACACTCCTGATTGCATCTCTGTTTTGCACACACTTGCAGGTACACACCCTGAAAAGCGATGCGTTTACCAGTTTGGGCGGCTGACTGAAGTGTTGGCCTGTTCCCTTGGTTGCATGCTAACCAGTCAGCGGAAAGACTATGGGTGTGGCACGGTGGCGCAGCGGTAGTTTGGCTGCCTCACGGCGCCAGAAACCATGGTTCGATCCTGACTACGGGCGCCGTCTGTACGGAGTTTGTACGTTCTCCCCGTGACCTGCGTGGGTTTTCTCCGAGATCTTCGGTTTCCTCCCACACTCCAAAGACGTACAGGTTTGTAGGTTAATTGGCTTTGGTGTAAGTGTAAATTGTCCCCAGTGTGTGTAGGATAGTGTTAGTGTGCGGGGATCGCTGGTCGGCGCGGAATCGGTGGGCCTAAGGGCCTGTTTGCGTGCTGTATCTCTGAACTAAACCAAACGTATCGGTTTTACTGCAGTGTCACGGTCATTTCCTTACTGATATAACAGCGCTGGAGACAGTCAAGGAATGGACTGTTTATCACTCGTGCACATGGTGATTTTTGGCTGCGTTTTTAGCAGATCGTGGAATATTTAAAAAAACACGCTGTATACACCAACAATTATAGGACATAGGTCATAGAGATTAACAATCAGGAACAGGCCCCTTCTGTCCATGATTGCAGCTCAATAGCACAGAACAGTGTCATGGTGGCACAGCGGTAGAGCGAATGCAGCGCCGGAGACTCAGGTTCGATCCTGACTACGGGCGCCGTCTGTACGGAGTTTGTACGTTCTCCCCGTGACCTGCGTGGGTTTTCTCCGAGATCTCCGGTTTCCTCCCACACTCCAAAGACGTGCAGGTTTGTAGGTTAATTGGCTGGGCAAATGTAAAAATTGTTCCTAGTGGGTGTAGGATAGTGTTAGTGTGCGGGGATCGCTGGGCGGCGCGGACCCGGTGGGCTGAAGGGCCTGTTTCCGCGCTGTATCTCTAAATCTAAAAAAAAAATCTAAACATGTTAAGCTAATCTCCTCTGCCTGCACGTGGTCTCTCCGTATCCATGTGTCTGTCTAAAAGCCCCTTTCACGCCACTATCGTATCTGCCTCCACCACCACTCCTGGCAGTGTGATCCAGGCACCCACCCCCCTCTGTGCAAGAAAACTTGCCCCAGACATCTCCTTACAACTTTGCCCCTCTCGCCTTAAAGTCTTGGACATTTCCACCCTGGGGAAAATGTTTCTGACTGTCGACTCGATCTATGCCTCTCACAATTGTGTGTATACCTCCTCCAGCAGGCTTCCCCTCCCAAAGATTCTGGAGAAAACAATCCAAGCTTCTCCAACCTCAGACTATCTTTGATCGGACTTTACAGGACTTTATCTTGCACTAAACGCTATTCCTTTTATCATATATCTGTATACTGTGGACGGTTCGATTGTAATCATGTACAGTATCGTCTTTCTGCTGACTGGTTAGCACGCAACAAAGGCTTTTCACTGTATCAAGGCGGCACGGTGGCGCAGCGGTAGAGTTGCTGCCTTACAGCGAATGCAGCGCCGGAGACTCAGGTTCGATCCTGACTACGGGTTCTGTCTGTACGGAGTTTGTACGTTCTCCCCCTGACCTGCGTGGGTTCTCTCTGAGATCTTCGGTTTCCTCCCACACTCCAAAGACGTACAGGTTTGTAGGTTAATTGGCTGGGCAAATGTAAAACTTGTCCCTAGTGGGTGTAGGATAGTGTTAGTGTGTGCGGGGATCGCTGGGCGGCACGGAACCGTTGGGCCGAAGGGCCTGTTTCTGCGCTGTATCTCTAAATCTAAAAAATCTAAAAAATCTAAATCTAAAAACAAAATCTAGGCAAACGTGACAATAAGCAAAACTAAACAATCTATCCTTATAGTTAATACGCTCCAATCTAGGCAGCATTCTGGCAGACAGAAAATAGTGGAGTAACTCAGCGGGTCGGGCAGCTTCTCGGGAGAGAAGGAATGGGTGACGTTTAGGGTCGAGACCCTCCTTCAGACCCGAAACGCCACCCATTCCTTCTCTTCAGAGATGCTGCCTGTCCCGTTGAGTTACTCCAGCATTTTGTGTCTACCTTCGATTTAAACCAGCATCTGCAGTTTATTTTTTCCCTAAGCATTCTGATAAACCTCTTCCGCACCCTCTCCAAAGCCTCCACATCCTTCCTGTAATGGGGCGATCAGAACTGTGCGTAATACTGCAAATGAGAGCTAACTAAGTCTTATAAAGTTGCATCATGACTTCCTGACTTTTAAATGTCATCAAAGACAAAGGTCAGTATTTCTTATTTCCATTTCCAATTGTTAAGTATAATATTTGATAAGCCTTTTAATGTGATTCAGAAAACAGGCAGTAGCATCACGACTGAGAACTTAAACAAGACATTGCTATCGCCTACCTACCGACAGTGACAGCGAACCGCAAGGCACTACAGAATCTCTGTGTATCTCAATTAGTGAATGTTCCCCTTCAAGAAGGAAAACATACGTGAAACGTCCTCTCTCTTAAACCACTATAAAGCGTGGTCCACATGTTAACAGCAAACTCGAAGGGCGGCACGGTGGCGCAGCGGTAGAGTTGCTGTCTTACAGCGAATGCAGCGCCGGAGACCCGGGTTCCATCCCGACTACGGGCGCTGTCTGTACGGAGTTCGTACGTTCTCCTCGTGACATGCGTGGGTTTTCCCCGAGATCTTCGGTTTCCTCCCACACTCCAAAGACGTAGGTTAATTGGCTTGGTAAATTGGCCCTTAGTTAAAAAAAATTGGTCCTTAGTGTGTGTAGGATAGTGTTAATGTGCGGGGATCGCTGGGCGGCGCGAACCCGGTGGGCCGAAAGGGCCTGTTTCTGCGCTGTATCTCTGAACTAAAGGAAACTAAACTATAAAACACTCTTTTCTATAAAGTCTTAGAGCCAAACTGCATAAGGTCATCAGGTCATAAGTGATAGGAGCAGAATTAGGCCACTCGGCCCATCAAGTTTACTCCGCCATTCATTAATGGCTAATCTATCTCTCCCTCCGAACCCCATTCTCCTGCCTTCTCCCCATAATCTCTAGCATGGAAAAGGCTCTTCAACCCAACTCACCCAAGCTGGCCAAGATGCCCCATCTGCCTGAGTTCAACCTATAATCCTAAAAAAATCATTCCTATCCATGTACCTGTCGAGGTGCATTTTAAATGCTGTTATAGTCCCCGCCTCAACAAACTCCTCTGGCAGCTTGCTCTGTAGACCCACCACCCTCTGTGTGAGACAGTTGCTCCTCAGATTCCTATTAAAACTAGACTAGAGGGCAAAGCTTGAAGGTGAGAGGGGCAATGTTAATAGAGGACAGGCACAAAAAGCTGGAGCAACTCAGCGGGTCAGGCAGCATCTCTGGAGAGGTGGAGTGGGTGACGTTTTGGGTCGAGACCCTTCTTGAAGATGTGTGGGGCGAGTAATTTTTTACACAGAGGGGGGTGGGTGCCTGGAACGCGCGGCCAGGAGTGGTGGTGGAGGCAGATACGATAGTGGTGTTTAAGAGGCTTTTAGACAGGCACATGGGTGTGCAGGGAATGGAGGGACATGGATCATGTGCAGGCAGATGAGATTAACTTAGTTTGGCATCATGCTCAGCACATGGGCTGAAGGGACTGTTACTGTGTTGTTATTATCTATAGACAATAGACAATAGACAATAGGTGCAGGAGGAGGCCATTCGGCCCTTCGAGCCAGCACCGCCATTCAATGTGATCATGGCTGATCATTCTCGATCAGTACCCCGTTCCTGCCTTCTCCCCATACCCCCTGACTCTGCTATCCTTAAGAGCTCTATCTAGCTCTCTCTTGAATGCATTCAGAGAATTGGCCTCCACTGCCTTCTGAGGCAGAGAATTCCACAGATTCACAATTCTCTGACTGAAAAAGTTTTTCCTCATCTCCGATCTGTGGCCCCTGGTTCTGGACCATGTGTCAGGAACGAACTGCAGATGCTGGAGTAACTAGGCTGGGACAGGCAGCATCTCTGGAGAGACTCGGAATCTGAAGAAGGGTCTCGACCCGAAACGTCACCCATTCCTTCCCCCCAGAGATGCTGGCCGACCCGCTGAGTTACTCCAGCATTTTGCGTCTGTCTTCTGCTATTGTCTATGTTCTGTTGTGAAAACCTGTTGAAGTAGCAACAAGACAACAGAGGACTTTCAAAGTATCGAAATGCAAAGACGCAAGTGCCAAATGATTGAGTTGTCACAGTCACTCGACGTGACAATACATTATTCTATATTAATTCCGTAAATATGATTATCAGGCTCTTTGCAGTGTCCAATGTCTGCCAGTTAATTGAATCAGGTTAAAGTGGATGGAGAAATGGATGCTGCACGTGACGAGACCAAAATCATATATGATGCATGTTGCAATACATGCTAAAGATGCGGAATAACATGTTTATGTCCAAAAATGTCTCAATATCTAAGTGTACCAGGACTTCACTGTAGCTTTAGTTTTACATATAAAATGTGGAAATAGCCCCTTCGGCCCAACGCATCCATGCCGACCAGCGATCTCCCTAACGCTAGCACTACCCTACACACCAGGGACAACTTACAGAAACAATAGACAATAGACAATAGGTGCAGGAGGAGGCCATTCGGCCCTTCGAGCCAGCACCACCATTCAATGTGATCATGGCTGATCATTCTCAATCAGTACCCCGTTCCTGCCTTCTCCCCATACCCCCTGACTCCGCTATACTTAAGAGCTCTATCTAGCTCACTCTTGAATGCATTCAGAGAATTGGCCTCCACTGCCTTCTGAGGCAGAGAATTCCACAGATTCACAACTCTCTGACTGAAAAAGTATTTCCTCATCTCAATTCTAAATGGCCTACCCCTTTTTCTTAAACTGTGGCCCCTTGTTCTGGACTCCCCCAACATTGGGAACATGTTTCCTGCCTCTAACGTGTCCAACCCCTTAATAATCTTATTCGTTTCGATAAGATCTCCTCTCATCCTTCTAAATTCCAGTGTATACGAGCCTAGTCGCTCCAGTCTTTCAAAGCCAGTTAACCTACAACCCTGCACGCCTTTGGAATGTGGGAGGGAACCGGGACTCACGGAGAAAACCCAGGCGGGCCACAAGGAGACAAACTCGGTATTATTAACGCCGGTAGTCAGGATTGAACCGGGGTCTCTGGCACTGTGAGGCAACAACTCTACCGCTGCGCCACCGCTGCCGCCCGACCTCCGAACTGTTTGTGATGGGTGTGAATGATACGTCACTGGGTGTTATCACAACTACCTGTGTGCTAATAAATGGTGAATACATTCTGGAAAATGCTTCACTCTTTTGGCTGCAAACTTAAAATTCATCAGTGTTTAGCTCAGGAACCCAAATGCTTTACATCCAATCCTTCGAGATTTGTGGCAGCACTTCCCAGTTCTATTGTAAGATAATAACTGCAGATGCTGGTACAAATCGAAGTTATTTATTCACAAAATGCTGGAGTAACTCAGCAGGTCAGGCAGCATCTCGGGAGAGAAGGAATGGGTGACGTTTCGGGTCGAGACCCTTCTTCAGAATTGTCCCTGGTGTGTAGGCATTTCCCAGTTCTATTCCTCGTTAACAACAAAACAACATGGCATTTTTTAAATCATTGCATGAATCTATTTGCTCAATGACTTTTTTCTCTTATGCCTTTTTCCAACGATCTCCTCAGGTATTCATTGTTGGAAATGCAGAAATCCTATTTTTCGTCAAGCTAAAAGTGCCGGTCATTGAAAAACTGCAGAATAGTCAGAATAAATTTAAATGGCGTAACCTCCAAATTATCCTATGACAGCCATCTCGAGTGCTGCTTGTGTTTACTTCTTGATTTGATAAGGGTCCCCATACTTCCATTGATCTGCCAGTCTGGATGGCTCTCATTATTCTCATTCCTAGCAGCTCCTAGGCATTACAGATGATCAATGGTTGGTGTTCTGGTGGAACTGCACAAGAAACTAAATGTCCCCAGTCCTTTGTCCTACGTTCTAGATTGTAGTGCTCATCCCAGCAGAGGATGCTATTTCTATTTTACATTCAATAGACAATAGACAATAGGTGCAGGAGGAGACCATTCGGCCCTTCGAGCCAGCACCGCCATTCACTGTGATCATGGCTGATCATTCTCAATCAGTACCCCGTTACTGCCTTCTCCCAAATACCCCCTGACTACGCTATCCTTAAGAGTTCTATCTAGCTCTCTCGTGAATGCATTCAGAGAATTGGCCTCCACTGCCTTCTGAGGCAGAGAATTCCACACATTCACAACTTTCTGACTGAAAAAGTTTTTCCTCATCACAGTTCTAAATGGCCTACCCCTTATTCTTAAACTGTGGCCCCTTATTCTGGACTCCCCCAACATTGGGAACATGTTTCCTGCCTCTAACGTGTCCAACCCCTTAATAATCTTATACGTATCGATAAGATCCCCTCTGCTTCAGATTCTGACTTCTGCTTCCAAAAAATATAGATAAGGTAGAGTTGCTGCCTTACAGCGAAGGCAGCGCCGGAGACCCAGGTTCGATCCCGACTACGGGCGCCATCTGTACGGAGTTGGTACGTTCTCCCCGTGACCTGCGTGGGTTCCCTCCGAGATCTTCGGTTTCCTCCCACATTACAAAGACGTACAGGTTTGTAGGTTAATTGGCTTGGTAAATGTAAAAAATTGTCCCTAGTGGGTGTAGGATAGTGTTAGTGTGCGGGGATCGCTGGGCGGCGCGGACCCGGTGGGTCGAAGGGCCTGTTTCCGCGCTGTATCTCAAAACTAATTTTTTTTACAAGGATTGTAGGGAAGAACTGCAGATGCTGTCAGAGGGACCCCGCCCCTCTCCCCTGACATCAGTCTGAAGAAGGGTCTCGACCCGAAACTTCACCCCTTCCTTCTCTCCCGAGATGCTGCCTGACCCACTGAGTTACTCCAGCATTTTGGGTCGACTTTATATTTAATCCAGCATTTGCAGTTTTTATTTCCTACGTATATAATTAAGAACAGTTTTACTATAACTTGATTATTCTGCATTTCACAAATAAAACTGGTTTGCATTCAGGAAATGTACAATGTTAGGAAGTCGTAATGCAGAAATTATGGCATTTTTACTGCTTTAATTTGCATTTGTTTTGTTTCAGTTAAATTTGTTTCCATGCTTTATCTTTCAACTAAATTAAACTAAACCAGAATTATAATCTTGACTTGATATTCCTGCAATGGAATAAAAAAACACTATTATGCAGGGAAATGTAAATCTAATATTCGCAGTTCAGTGGAAACAAGGAACTGCAGATGCTGGCTTACAAAAGAAGTCATAAAGGAAGGGCCGGCACGGTGGCGCAGCGGTAGAGTTGCTGCCTCACAGCGCCAGAGACCCGGGTTCCATCCCAACTACAGGTGCCGCCTGTACGGAGTTTGTACGTTCCCCCCGTGACCCGCGTGAGTTTTCTCCGAGGTCTTCGGTTTCCTCCCACATTCCAAAGACGTGCAGGTTTGTAGGTTAATTGGCTTGGTAAATGTAAATATTGTCCCTAGTGGGTGTAGGATAGTGTCAATGTGCGGGGATCGCTGGTCGGCGCGGACCCGGTGGGCCGAAAGGGCCTGTTTCCGCGCTGTGTCTCTAAACTAAACACTAAACTAAACATAAAGTGCTGGAGTAACTCAGTGGGTCAGGCAGCAATTCTGGAGAACATGGATAGGTGATGTTTTGAGCCCTGACCCAAAACGTTACCTGTTCATGTTCTCCTGAGTTGCTGCCTGACCGGCTGAGTTCCTCTTGCACGCTGTGTCCTTTTTAATTCATTCAGTGTTTATATACATATAAATACAAGCTTTGTTCTCCTTGAAGGTCTGGGCTCTATCTCGAGTGTTATGATTTCGAGGATACAGTCTTGGAGTGATACAGTGTGGAAACAGGCCCTTTGGCCCAACTTGCCCACACCGACCAACATGCCCTGGCATCTACACTAGTCCCACCTGGCTCATATCCCTCCAAACCTGTCCTATCCATGTACCTGTCTAACTGGCTCTTAAATGTTGGGGTAGTCCCAGCCTCGACTACCTCCTCCAGCAGCTCGTTCCGTACGCCCACCGCCCTTTGTGTGAAAAAGTTGCCCCTCAGATTCCTATTAAATCTTTTCCCCTTCACCTTAAGTCCTCTGCTCTGGATTTTTTTTTAAACCTCTGTTTAAGGAGAAACTCAGCTTCCAGCACTCAGCGTGTGTCTTCCACAAACTGAACCCTGTGTTTGGGAAAGAAAACTGCAGATGTTGGTTTAAATCGAAGGTAGGCACAAAACGCTGGAGTAACTCAGCGGGTCAGGCAGCATCTCTGGAGAGACGGAATGGGTGACGTTCTTCGAAGGGTCTCGACCCGAAACGTCACCCATTCCTTCTCACCAGAGATGCTGCCTGACCCGCTGAGTTACTCCAGCACTCTGTGAAACGTCACCTATCCATGTTCTCCAGAGATGCTGCCTGACCCGCTGAGTTACTCCAGCACTCTGTGAAACGTCACCAATCCATGTTTTCCAGAAATGCTGCCTGACCCGCTGAGTTACACCAGCATTTCGTTGTCTAACTTCGATGTGAACCTTGTGTTTGACTGTAATATGCTTGGAACAAGGGTGAACCTGAGGCAAACCATTGTGAGCCGTTACTGTTCCTTCTGATCTCTCTGACAGATAGAAATCACCTTCCTAATAGACCATTAGCCCGTGCTGGAATTACCCACATGCATTCATTAAGAGGTGATATTGCAAGAGAGGAGATTGAACAAGATAACATCACTCTATCTCGCTGTCAACAGTCTCATTCCAAGGGAGATTTTAAAACATTTTTTCCCATCATTTTTGATGGAACTCGCCAAAAAAAACACAACAAATAATAAAACCCTCACACAAACGCCACCTCTTTAATATCTTTTTCACAGAGTGAATGAGCAAACAGGAGCAGCGTGGGACATTATCCTGCTTGTGTCATTCCCTCACAAGTTTGTTCCTTTCTGCACTGACAGAAAGCAAGATAACAATTAACTAAGCTTGTTTGGCTCTCTATCATTTCATTCTGTGACTGTTTAAAGCTAAAAGGAATCCATAAAGTTCAGTCAAAAACAGCAGTCAAATAGCAGTCTGAGGAAGGGTCTCGACCCGAAACGTCACCCGTTCCTTCTCTCCAGGGATGCTGCCTGACCTGCTGAGTTACTCCAGCTATTTGTGTCTACCTTCAGTTTAAACCTGCACCTGCAATTCCTTCTTACACATCAGTCACATAATGTTCAGTTTAATTGATTTCAGGCTAATGGTAAACTATTGATCAAGATCAAACATTTCAATTACTTTTGTTTCTCATGGTTTTTATTTTCACGGGGACAAATCTGATCACTTTGTAGTATTTAACTACCTGACCTGTTTAGGGTAGCACAGTGGCACAGTGGCACAGTGGCACAGTGGCACAGTGGCACAGTGGCACAGTGGCACAGTGGCACAGTGGCACAGTGGTAGAGTTTTCCAGAAATGCTGCCTGACCCGCTGAGTTACTCCAGCATTTCGTTGTCTAATCCCGACTACAGATGCTGTCTGGACGGAGTTTGTGCGTTCTCCCTGTGATGGCGTGGGCTTTCTCTGGATGCTCCGGTTTCCTCACGCACTACAAAGACATCGATACATAGACAATAGGTGCAGGAGGAGGCCATTTAGCCCTTCGAGCCAGCACCGCCATTCAATGTAATCATGACTGATCATCCATAATCAGTACCCCGTTCCTGTCTTCCCTCCATATCCCTTGATTCCGCTAGCCCGAAAAGCTCTATCTAACTCTCTTTTGAATGCATCCAGTGAATCGGCCTCCACTGCCTTCTGTGGCAGAGAATTCCACAGATTCACAACACTCTGGGTGAAAAAGTTTTCCCTCATCTCAGTTCTAAGACGTACAGTCTAAGACGTACAGGTTTGTAAGCTTATTGTCTTGTGTAAATAGCCGCTAGTGTGTAGGATAGTGTTGGTGTACGGGGTGATCAGCCCGGACACGTTGGGCCGAAAGGCCTCTTTCCACACTGTATCATCCTGACAAAGGGTGCTGCCTGTATATTTTCACGTTCTCCCTGTGACCAGGTGGGCTTTCTCCGGGTGCTCCGGTTTCCTCACGCACTCCAGATTGTAGGTTAATTGGCTTTCGTAAAATGATAAATTCTCCCTAGTGTACGTAGGACAGTGCTAGTGTGCGGGGTCAGGGTGGGCCGAAGATCCTGTTTCCGCACTGCATCTCTTAAGAGCCTGTCCCAGTTACGCGATTTTTAAGGCGACTGCCGGCGACTGTTAAAGTCATAGCAGAATCGCTGAAATTTTCTTTTCCCCTACGACAATGACCACGACAATGACCATGACAATGACCACGACAACGACCACGACAATGACCAAGACAATGACCACGACAATGACCACGACAATGACCACGACAATGACCACGACAATGACCACGACAATGACCACGACAATGACCACGACAATGACCACGACAATGCCCACGACAATGACCGCGACAATGACCGCGACAATGACCACAATGACCATGACAGTGACCGCGACAATGACCGTGACAATGACCGCGACAATGACCAAGACAGTTACCACGGCAGTGACCACGACAATGACCGCGACAATGACCGCGACAATGACCACAATGACCATGACAGTGACCACGACAATGACCGCGACAATGACCGCGACAATGACCACGACAATGACCACGACAATGACCACGACAATGACCACGACAATGACCGCGACAATGACCACGACAATGACCACGACAATGACCACCACAATGACCACGACAATGACCGCGACAATGACCGCGACAATGACCACAATGACCATGACAGTGACCACGACAATGACCACGACAATGACCGCGACAATGACCACGACAATGACCACGACAATGACCACCACAATGACCACGACAATGACCACGAGAATGCCGAGTCGGGTCGATACAAGTTACTTTTTTGTGAAACCAGCACCTGGCTAAGAGATTACACCATCTTCGGAAACATCGCGACATTCCCACGCTTACCTGGCCGTCAAACTGTCGCCTCCGATCTACCCGTCAAATGTCCTGACGGTAAATACATTGGTTAAACAAAACTATCTTTTGGTATCTTCAAATGCCTTTTGTTAATACGTGCTTCTAAATGCATCTGTGACAACCTAGCAAACCTGGGGACAGCGTGCGACAGACAGCACCCGCAATAAGCTACGATACCTGGCCACAAGCCAACTGTCGCCCAGACATTCTATCTGGAAAATGTTTCCGCGACACGCCGAGATCCGCTACGATTCATTGAAGACTCCTCACGGTCACGCCCGCGACACCCCGGCAAACGTTCAGCGACAACCTCGTCACCGGCAGTCGCCTTAAAATCGCCCAAGTGGGACAGGCCCTTATGTAGCCTAATGGAACTGAGGGGGAAATGCTGGAGAAATTAATCGGAGAAAACAATGCGAAGAAAATTACTCCCTTGACAACCGCCTCTGAAAATTCATCGTTGTTATTCAGGGAGTGAGAATTGCCGAGCCTGAGGATTTGACGACTGCCAGCCACTCCCATCACTACCCTTGTTGCCACAAATAGAGTGGGATTATTGTAAACATGTCATCTACATAACACTCACTTACACAATGCTCGAATATCGCCTGTCAATTTAGCATAATTGCCTGGGTGAATAAAAAAAAAACCTTTACAAAGCAATACATATTCTTCCCACCACAACCAAAATCTAAACTATTACAGTGTATGAAATGGAATGTCATATCCCATTCAGAAGATGCAGGAGAATTTATGTCTGGAAGAGGGAATCGTGCCTGCCAAAACATAACTGCAGCCTAGCTGCACGTTAGATTGTGCACCAAGAATGGATTGCCGAGAGGACAATTATTCAGGGAAAAAGAAGACGTTTTATTTCAAGGAATTATTTCATTAAGAAATAAATTTGAAGAACTGATCGTGAAGAAGCTGAGATGAGGAGATAGACAATCGACATTAGACAATAGACAAAAGGTGCAGGAGGAGGCCATTCAGCCCTTCGAGCCAGCACCGCCATTCAATGTGATCATGGCTGATCATTCTCAATCAGTATCCCGTTCCTGCCTTCTCCCCATACCCCCTGACTCCGCTATCCTTAAGAGCTCTATCTAGCTCTCTCTTGAATGCATTCAGAGAATTGGCCTCCACTGCCTTCTGAGGCAGAGAATTCCACAGATTCACAACTCTCTGACTGAAAATGTTTTTCCTCATCTCAGTTCTAAATGGCCTACCCCTTATTCTTAAACTGTGGCCCCTGGTTCTGGACTCCCCCAACATTGGGAACTTGTTTCCTGCCTCTAACGTGTCCAACCCCTTAATAATCTTATACGTTTTGATAAGATCTCCTCTCATCCTTCTAAATTCCAGTGTATACAAGCCTAGTCACTCCAGTCTTTGTCAGAAGCCATAGATGGGTTTGGCTTCACTCATCAGGTACAGCAGGCAGTGAAGAAAGCCAATGGAATGTTGGCCTTCATAACAAGAGGAGTTGAGTATAGGAGCAAAGAGGTCCTTCTACAGTTGTACCGGGCCCTGGTGAGACCGCACCTGGAGTATTGTGTGCAGTTTTGGTCTCCAAATTTGAGGAAGGATATTCTTGCCTTTGAGGGCGTGCAGCGTAGGTTCACTAAGTTAATTCCCGGAATGGCGGGACTGTCGTATGTTGAAAGGCTGGAGCAATTAGGCTTGTATACACTGGAATTTAGAAGGATGAGGGGGGATCTTATTGAAACATATAAGATAATTAGGGGATTGGACATATTAGAGGCAGGAAACATGTTCCCAATGTTGGGGGAGTCCAGAACAAGGGGCCACAGTTTAAGAATAAGGGGTAGGCCATTTAGAACGGAGATGAGGAAGAACTTTTTCAGTCAGAGAGTGGTGAAGGTGTGGAATTCTCTGCCTCAGAAGGCAGTGGAGGCCAGTTCGTTGGATACTTTCAAGAGAGAGCTGGATAGAGCTCTTAAGGATAGCGGAGTGAGGGGGTATGGGGAGAAGGCAGGAACGGGGTACTGATTGAGAGTGATCAGCCATGATCGCATTGAATGGTGGTGCTGGCTCGAAGGGCTGAATGGCCTACTCCTGCACCTATTGTCTATTGTCTATCAGTACATTCAGGTGCACTAACAAAGATGGTGCGGCGGTCACGGTGGCGCGGCGGTAGAGTGGCTGCCTCACAGCGCCGGAGACCCGGGTTCGATCCCGACTACGGGCGCCGTCTGTACGGAGTTTGTACGTTCTCCCCGTGACCTGTGTGGGTTTTCTCCCGAGATCTTCGGTTTCCTCCCACACTCCAAAGACGCACAGGTTCGTAGGATAATTGGCTTGGTGTAAGTGTAAATTGTCCCTAGTGTGTGTAGGATAGTGTTAATGTGCGGGGATCGCTGGTCGGCGCGGACTCGGTGGGCCGAAGGGCCTGTTTCCGCGCTGTATCTCTAAAAAATAGACTATGTTCCATTGCCTCTTTGATGTTAGACAATAGACAATAGACAATAGGTGCAGGAGGAGGCCATTTGGCCCTTCGAGCCAGCACCACCATTCAATGTGATCATGGCTGATTATTCACAATCAGTACCCCGTTCCTGCCTTCTCCCCATACCCCATGACTCCGCTATCCTTAAGAGCTCTATCCAGCTCTTTAACCCACTATTGACACCATCCACACGTCACGATGCCTTGGAAGAGCAGACAACACAATCACAGACTTGTTCAACCCCGCTCATTCCTTCGTGTCCCCAGCAGAAGATACAGAAGCTTGAAAGCGCGCACCACCAGACTCAGGATCAGCTTCTTCCCCTCTGTGATCAGGCTTCTGTATGCTCCGTCCATCAGCTAGGGCACTGTCCGATTCACCTCTACCCCATAGCGGACATTGGACTTTGTCTGTGGAACTGATGCGCTACAACGCTGAGAACTATATTCTGCCCTCTGTATCTTCCCCTTTGCTCTGTCTGTTGTATTTGAGTTTGACTTGATTGTATTTATGTATGGTATTATCTGATCTTTTGGATATCATGAAAAACATAGCTTTATGGTCGGCGTGGACTGGTAGGGCCGAACGGGCCTGTTTCCGCGCTGAGAATGCCGAGAAAGTGGTCGGCGTGGACTGGTAGGGCCGAACGGGCCTGTTTCCGTGCTGTAATTGTTATATGGTTATACGGTTATATGGTTACACAGTACCATGCTACACATTTTGAGATACAGCGCGGAAACAGGCCCTTCGGCCCACCGAGTCCGTGCCGCCCAGCGATCCCCGCACATTAACACTATCCTACACACTAGGGACAATTTTTTTTACATTTACCCAGTCAATTAGCCTACAAACCTGTACGTCTTTGGAGTGTGGGAGGAAACCGAAGATCTCGGAGAAAACCCACGCAGGTCACGGGGAGAACGTACAAACTCCGTACAGACGGCGCCCGTAGTCGGGCTGGAACCTGAGTCTCCGGCGCTGCATTCGCTGTAAGGCAGCAACTCTACCGCTGCGCCACCGTGTCGCAGAAGACTTGCAGGTTTGTAGGTGAATTGGCTTCTGGAAATTGCAAATTGTCCCTAGTGTGTGAAGGATAGTGCTACTGTGCAGGGTGATCACTGGACTCGGTGGGACGAAGGGCCTGTTTCTGCGCTGTATCGCTAAAGACTAAAGAGACGGGCATTCTTGTTATGGGGACTGATAGTGCCGGGATCGCCGGTGTGACTGAAACTACCAGGGCAGTGAAACCTGTGCTAAACAGATCTTTACTGAACCATCAGTCCCACAAGCTACTGTCCTGCCAATTGCTGTGTGACTGCACTGCCCTGTTGCCTTCACCTGCCTCAGAAGTTTCCTTAGCAGTGCACTCTTGAGAGAACTGCATATGCGTTCTTGTCATTTGGCTGACACTGTCAGACTTGTTTGCAATATTGAGTTCCTTTAATTACGAAATGCAAAATGAAGAGGTGCTGAGTATTCTCTAAGGCACCTGGTGTTTTTTTTAAAACGCAGCCAAAGCCCAAAAGCAAGTAAGCAATCGGGGAAGAACAAAGGATCGATGGAATCAAGTTAAAAGGCACAGATCACAAATTTTCAGTCATAATCCAACGTGCATCTCTGACAATTCTATCCACAGGTGGCACAGAGGTAGAGTCGCTGCCTCACAGCGCCAGGGACCCGGGTTCGATCCCGACTACGGGCGCTGTCTGTAAGGAGTTTGCACGTTCTCCCCGTGACCTGCGTGGGTTTTCCCCGGGTGCTCCTGTTTCTTCCCACACTCCAAATACATGCAGGTTTGTAGTTTAATTGGCTTCGGTAGAGATTGTAAATTGTCCCCTAGTGTGTGTGTGTGTGTGTGTCGGAGAGTGCAGGTGTGCGGGGATCACTGGTCGGCGCAGACCCGGTGGGCCGAAGGGCCCGCTTCCGCACTGTAATCTCTAATGCATTCAAGAGAGAGCTAGATAGAGCTCTTAAGGATAGCGGAGTCAGGGGGTATGGGGAGAAGGCAGGAACGGGGTACTGGTTGGGAATGATCAGCCATGATCACATTGAATGGCGGTGCTGGCTCGAAGGGCCGAATGGCCTCCTCCTGCACCTATTCTCTATTGTCTATAAACTAAACGAAACTGATATCTTGAAATCTGGGCAAAATGTTGATCCAAAACAGTTTCAATCTCTCATCCAATCTATTCCGCTCTTAATTGAAAGTCGTCATTGGTTTAAAATTTGTAGATTAGCAAGTAATGTACTTTAATGACTTTAATTAACACGAGAGTGGCAGGGCCTTGCTTGCGAAAAACTTGGAGCCCGTGTGCCCAGAGTTGAAGTATCCAGCATCACTTTTTGCTGTGAAACGCTGATTGTGTGGATATTAATTCCACAGCACTTAATCTCTCTCACTCACGAAGACAAGCCTGTTGCTGCTCTTGAAGTTTGTCAGACAAGTTATTTTTCATATTCTTTCTTGATCTTGACACTCGGTTTCAGCATATCCGAGTGTCAACTTGCACTTTAATCCTATATTCAGCAATTTGGTTCACTTGGTAAATGGAGCGTTGCTGTAGAAACATAGAAAATAGGTGCAGGAGTAGGCCATTCGGCCCTTCGAGCCAGCACCGCCACTCAATATGATCACGGCTGATCGTGCTAAATCTGTACCCTGTTTCTGCTTTCACCCTGATTCCGTTAGTCCCAAGAGTTATATCTAACTCTCTCTTGAATACATCATTTGGGAGGAGATCAGATTTGGGCATGGACGCGTGCGGTGGTGTGGACGTTCATGTCGATCGGAGGGATCTGTGGAAGGAACTGTCTCAAAAAGGCAGCCATCGTCACAGACCCACACCACCCTGGCCACACTCCATCCTTTGGGCAGAAGGAATACCGGAATCTGAAAACCGTGACCGCCAAGTTCAAGAATAGACCCGGTTCAATCCCGACCTCGGATGCAGTCTGTGCGGAGTCTGTACGTTCTCCCTGCGGCCGCGTGGGTTTCCTCCCACAACCCAAGGTTTGTCGGTTAATTGGCCCGAGTGTGAAGGTAAATGATCAGGGCAGGTTTGGAGGGATATAAGCCAAACGCAGGCAGGTGGGACGAGTGTAGATGGGGCATGTTGGTCGGTGTGGGCATGTTGGTCCGAAGGGCCTGCTCCTGTGCTGTCTCTGTAAACTAAACTACACCTCCTACCCAAGGACATCATCTAACATTTCCCTCCCAAGAGAACAACCATATCAATTTATTCAAAAAATGCTGGAGTAACTCAGCAGGTCAGACAACATCTCGGGAGAGGAATGGGTGACGTTTCGGGTCGAGACCCTTCTTCAGACTGATGTCAGGGGGGGCGGGACAAAGGAAGGATATAGGTGGAGACAGAAAGATAGAGGGAGCACTGGGAAGGAGGAGGAGAAGGGAGGGACAGAGGAACTATCTAAAGTTGGAGAAGAACAACCATATCCCCTTGCTTACTTCTCTACACCATTAGCAGATTTTGTACACCACAGTTTATTACCCCTTTGTTTGTTTGTTTATATTTTGTTTCGAACATGTAAAACAAAAAAAGATAAAGAACAAAACGAAATACCAATAAAATGAAATGAACGATAAACCTACAAACAACGCAATGAGTAAATTCTCATTAAAAACACAAGTTAAATCTTACAAGTTCGAAAAGGAGGAGGAGGAAGTATTCACTTATTTATTCCTACCCCTTCTCCGATGCTCATCAATTAATTCACAAACTTTATCTCATCTACATATATCTACATATACCCCAAATATCATCAGCAAAATTGTCCATTATTTCCGTCCATGTTTTAAACTATAATTTTTATAATAATAATCTGGAAGCAAACTGGTTATTCTGGGATTGATCCAAGATATCACCCAAGTCAGGCAACTCTTTGTGCGTTTGTCAAAGGAGTGGATCTGCATTCATGCATGACAAAACTCCAAAGAAGTAAGGGTTTGTAGGTTCATTGGCTTTGGTAAAATTGTAAATTGTCCTTAGTGTGTGTAGGATAGTGTTAGGAAAATAACTGCAGATGCTGGTACAAATCGAAGGTATCACAAAATGCTGGAGTAACTCAGCGGGTCAGGCAGCATCTAGAAGAGAAGGAATGGGTGACGTTTCGGGTCGAGACCCTTCTTCAGACTGCTTTTCACTGTACGTCGGAACACGTGACAATAAACTGATGACTAATCTTTGGGAACAGCTTGCAAGCTAGCACGTGATCCACTTGTTTTTATTGTGTCTTTGTCCTTAAACAAAATCTCTGCCACAATGGCATATCCACTTCCAGACTGATGAAGTATTAGTTTACTTGACAACATTGTATAAAGCACCTTTGATGAAAGAAGGGAAAGACTGGAATTTAGAAGGATGAGAGGGGATCTTATGGAAACATATAACATTCTTAAGGGATTGGACAGGCTAGATGCAGGAGAAATGTTCCCGATGTTGTGGGGGAGTCCAGAACCAGGGGTCACACTTTAAGAATAAGGGATCGGCCATTTAGGACTGAGATGAGGAAAATCTTTTTCAACCAGAGAGTTGTAAATCTGTGGAATTCTCTGCCTCAGAAGGCAGTGGAAGCCAAATCACTGGATGTTTCCAAGAGAGAGTTAGATTTAACTCTTAGGGTTAACGGAATCAAGGGATATGGGGAGAAAGCAGGAACGGGGTACTGATTTAGGATGATGAGCAATGATCATATTGAATGGCGGTGCTGGCTGGAAGAGCTGAATGGCCTCCTCCTGCACCTATTTTCTGTTTCTATGTTTCTACATTCCTTAGAAAACACAAATTTACAGCATCCATTGTTTTCCCCCATTTTACCTTGCTGGTTAAATCTTCAATAAGCTCTGCCAGATAAGCCAAAACTGATTACCCCCTCCATAAACCGCTTCGACGTAATCTCTTTACAAGCCTCTAAGTGGCTTGCTTTCACATCACCAATAATGGATTCTAAAAGTCTGTATCACTTTCCTACCGCCTGATTGTACGTGACCTCCCATTAATCTAAACTTATCACCACCTGCCTCGGTATCAACTAACATCCAGTGGGATTGCATGAAAAATCTACAAGAAAGGTGCTTTCAAATGGATAGTTGGTACAAAAGAGGCAAGAATGTTTTGTTGCGATATATTCCAAACTGAACAATGACATTTATACTTGAAGCAGCACAACTGAATATATAAACATAACACTCTCTTAACAATAATAAACAAAATAAACGTTCAGTGTGTATGTATGTGTATAGCATATAGCGTATGTATATAGATTATATATATATATCTACATATATATATATATATATGTGTGTGTGTGTGTGTGTGTATACATATATAGACATATATATAATCTATATATATATACATACGCTATACACATACATACACACTGAACTTTTCGTTTGTTTATTATTGTTAACAGAGTATTATGTTCATATATTCAGTTGTGCTGCTGCAAGTATAAATGTCATTGTTCAGTTTGGGATATATATATATATTAACCAAGTAACCTACAAACCCGCATGTCTTTGAAATGTGGGAGGAAACCGGAGCCCCCGGAGAAAACCCACGTGATCACAGTTTGATTGTCGTTGGAAATAACCATACTGTGACTTCTTACAGAATTAATCAAGGAAAATTCTTTAAATTCCCCGCTAGAAATTGCCGAGAGTTGTGGATGTCGCCCAGTCTATCACACACACCACACTCCCCACCATTGTGGATGTAGCCCACTCCATCACACACACCACACTCCCCACCATTGTGGATGTAGCCCACTCCATCACACACACTACACTCCCCACCATTGTAGATGTAGCCCAGTCCATCACACAGACCAGAGACCCCACCGTTGACTCCATCCACACTTCATGCTGTCTTGGGAAAGCAGCCAAAGTGATCAAAGACTTGTCCCATCCCGGTCATTATCCCAGCTTTCGTCTGAAGATACAGAAGCTTGAAAGCGCGCACCACCAGACTCAGGAACAGCTTCTTCCGCTCTGTTATCAGGCTTCTGAACGGCCCTTCCATAAGCTAGGGTACTGTCCGATTCACCTCTACCCTATTGCGGACATTGGACTTTGTCTGTGGAACTGATGCGCTACAATGCTGAGAACTATATTCTGCACTCTGTATCTTCCCCTTTGCTCCACCTATTGTACTGGAGTTTGACTTGATTGTATTTAAACTAAACTATTCATGAACCATCTGTTGTAACTTGAGCTTTCCTGCAAGACGACTAACTTGTGTTTGCATTACAAAGGATACTTTCCATAAACCACGTAAGTAAATGAGCAGAAACAAACGAATCCGTACATGCTGCAGGTAGACACAAAATGCTGGAGTAACTCAGCGGGTTTTCTTACTCTAACCTCTCCCCTCCTAAACGTACAGCCCTCTGCTCACTCTGCAGCAACCCCGACTTAGTTATCAAGCCCGCTGACAAGGGAGGTGCTGTGGTAGTCCCGCGCGCTGACATCTACCGGACTGAGACCAGACGACAACTCTCAGACACCTCCTCCTACTTATTTTTCCAGACTTCCCATACATGCTGAACATTAGCCCCAAACATCTCGCAAGTTTGGTGGAATAAGACATTCAGGTAGAGTTGAGTTAGTGTGCGGGGATCGCTGGTCGGCGCGGACCCGGTGGGCCGAAGGGCCTGTTTCCGCGCTGTATCTCTAAACTAAACTAAACTAGACTAGACTAAACTAAACATCGGGCGGCACGGTGGCGCAGCGGTAGAGTTGCTGCCTTACAGCGCCAAAGACTCGGGTTCGATCCTGACCACGGGTGCTGTCTGTACGTTCTCCCTGTGACCACGTGGGTTTTCTCCGGGTGCTCCGGTTTCCTCCCACACTCCAAAGACGTACGGGTTTGTAGGTTAATTGGCTTTGGTAAAATTCTATTTAGTCCCTGCTGTGTAGGATAGTGTTAGTGTGCGGGGTGACCGCTGGTCGGTGTGGACTTGGTGGGCCGAAGGGCCTGATTCCGTGCTGTATCTCCAAAGTCTAAAAGTCCATTGGTCATTCCTCATCCCCCTTACCCAGCTGATCAAAATCCCACTGTAATCCTTGCTCACCATCTTTGATACCACCTGGTCCAGTGTCATCTCCAAACTCACCTCTCATGCCTTGTACCTTCTCATCCACAAACAGCAACGAGCCCAGGACTGATCGTCGAGACACGCCACTATTCACTGGCCTGCAGTCCAAGAAATAACCTACGCTCAACAATGTGAAGGAAGACAGTACAGATGCTGGTTTATATCAAACATAGACACAAAATGCTGGAGTAACTCAGCGGGTCAGGCAGCATCTCTGGAGAGAAGGAATGGGTGATGTTTGGGTCTGAACCATTCTTCAGACTGCCTATCACCACTCTATGTTTTCTACCATCGAGTGAATATGTATCCATTGGATCCCATGCCATCTAACCTTCCAGACCAGCCTACCATGCGGGACCTGATCAAAGGCCTTGCTGAAGTCCATATTGCCAATGTCTAACTCCCTTCCCCAGTCAAACCACTTGGTTAAATCTTCAAAAAACTCTGACAGATTTGTGAGACTGTGTGCCCCTTGTTAATTTTCTCAATATCTATTTGGGAAATTCATTGCAAGATAATGAAGGTAAAACATGTAGTGTCCACTGACTCTGATCTTCGACTAATCGCATGCACTTGGATGCAAACGGTGTAATCATGTAATCCAGGGTATCTCATTAAGGTGCCCATTTTTAACACTGCGCAGTGAAGAAGGTGACACGGAACTGGGGGCAGCCATAGGTCCCATTCAGTCATTTAGAGATCAAATAACAAGTGCAATATTAATATTTGTTCTGTTGGGTTTACATGTACCCCTTGAGTAAGCTGGTGTAATGAAACCACCTGCTTTATGTTAGACTTTTTATACTCTCATTATGGTTAACACGAGGAAGGTAAGCTCAAAGCAATCGGAATGACTCACCATTCATTGAGTAAAGAGGACTCACTCACCTCACGGAAACAAGGACTTTCATTTTTCTGAAGTGGTTAGTTAATTTATAAAGCACAGAACCATTGGCCAAAGGGTTTCAATAATGCAGGGAATACAAAGTGGGCATTAGAATTTTGTATAATGTGGTACTAAATCAAATCCCATCACAATTCAAAATTAACCTTTTGGGAGTAGGAAGTCCGTCATGCAAGTTTTTTGGAAAATGGTATTTTTTGGAAAAAGGGAGATATTGGCTGTGCCTAACGGCTGCGGCTCTCTGGCAGTCTGTTGTCTTTTTTTCTTTTTTTTGTTTGTGTCGGTGGTAGGATGGGTTTTGTTTCTGTTTTTGGCTGTGTATGTGTGGTGGGGGTGTGGGGTGTGGGGGGGTGGGGTGGGGCGGGGGAAAACCTTTCTTTTATTAGGTCTCTTCCCCGGGGCGCAGCTCGCCCGCGGGGCCTTCCATCGCCCGGCGCGGCTCGGCTGCGGGACTTAACATCGCCGGCGCGGCTCGGCCGCGGGACGTTTCAGTGCCCGGTGCGGCTCGGCCGCTGGACTTAACATCGCCCGGTGCGGCCGCGGGACGTTTCAGTGCCCGGCGCGGCTTGGCCGCTGGACTTAACATCGCTAGCGCGGCTCGGCCGCGGGACGTTTCAGTGCCCGGTGCGGCTCGGCTGCGGGACGTTTCAGTGCCCGGTGCGGCTCGGCCGCTGGACTTAACATTGCCCGGTTCGGCCGCGGGACGTTTCGGTGCCCGGAGCGGCTCGGTCGCGGGGCCTTCCATCCTCTTGCGGGGGCTGTGCGTGTCGGTTGCCTCGGTAGGGGTCGAGCTGCCTGTCCGTGGGTGCGGGGGGAAGAGAGGGGAAGTTTTGTTGCCTCCATCACAGTGAGGGGGTGTTTGGAGTCACTGTGATGGATGTTTGTGTTGGGGTCGGGTGTCCTGTGTTCTTTTCTTTTTTGCTGTGTCTTGTGACTGTTGAAATTTCGTTCGGTGTTGTGCCGAATGACAATAAAGTGTTGTTATGTTATGTTATGTTATGTTACATTTGGTTGGAGATTACAACTAGTCAATAGACGATAGACAATAGACAATGAACAATAGGTGCAGGAGGAGGCCATTCGGCCCTTCGAGCCAGCACCACCATTCAATGTGATCATGGCTGATCGTTCTCAATCAGTACCCCGTTCCTGCCTTCTCCCCATACCCCCTGACTCCGCTATCCTTAAGAGCTCTATCTAGCTCTCTCTTGAATGCATTCAGAGAATTGGCCTCCACTGCCTTCTGAGGCAGAGAATTCCACAGATTCACAACTCTCTGACTGAAAAAGTTCTTCCTCATCTCAGTTTTAAATGGCCTACCCCTTATTCTTAAACAGTGGCCCCTTGTTCTGGACTCCCCCAACATTGGGAACATGTTTCCTGCCTCTAACGTGTCCAACCCCTTAATAATCTTATACGTTTCGATAAGATCTCCTCTCATCCTTCTAAATTCCAGTGTATACAAGCCTAGTCGCTCCAGTCTTTCAACATATGATAGTCCCGCCATTCCGGGAATTAACCTAATAAACCTACGCTGCACGCCCTCCATAGCAAGAATATCCTTCCTCAAATTTGGGGACCAAAACTGCACACAGTACTCCAAGTGCGGTCTCACTAGGGCCCTGTACAACTGCAGAAGGACCTCTGCTCCTATACTCAACTCCTCTTGTTATGAAGGCCAACATTCCATTGGCTTTCTTCACTGCCTGCTGTACCTAAATGCTTCCTTTGTTCTTCTGCATCTGAATCTGCAGTTATTTCCTTACACAACGAGTCCTCTGTTCAGCCCAGTTGTATATCTGTTTTAATTCGATTTACAAATACCTTGTGCACTCAGAGCATTAGGATCGGCACGGTGGCGCAGCGGTAGAGTTGCTGCCTCACCGCGCCAGAGACCCCGGTTCGATCCTGACTACGGGTCGTGTCTGTACGGAGCTTTCTCCCCATGTCCGCGTGGGTTTTCTCCGGGTGCTCCGGTTTCCTCCCACACTCCAAAGACGTACGGGTTCACAGGTTAATCGTCTTCTGTAAATTATCCCTCGCGTGTAGGAAAGAACTAGAGCAGGGATGATTATTGGTCGGTGTGGACTCGGTGGGCTGAAAGACCTGTTTCCACACTGTATCTCTAAACTGAACTGAAACTAGGCATCAAAGATAGACACAAAGTACGACACAGCAGGTCAGGCAGCATCTGTGGAGAACATGGATAGGTGACGTTTCACAGAGTGCTGGAGTAACTCAGCGGGTCAGGCAGCATCTCTGGAGAACATGGATAGGCGACGTTTCACAGAGTGCTGGAGTAACTCAGTGGGTCAGGCAGCATCTGTGGAGAGCACGGATAGGTGACGTTTCACAGAGTGCTGGAGTAACTCAGCGGGTCAGGCAGCATCTCTGGAGAACATGGACAGGTGACGTTTCGGGCCGAGACCCTTCTTCAGACGAAAACTAAGCATCATTCTGGAGATGCAAGTAAACCTATCACTTATACATTAAGTGCCTGTTACTGTTCCTCATGTTAATTAATAACGTGCTGTTAGCTGGTACTTTGAAAAGTATAGGATATACACGTTACACCTTGCATGAAGAATCTCCATGTCGTGAGGAGTACGGGTTAGGTGCAAATTAAAACCAGCCTTCCATTGTGCCTCACGGTTTGACATTAACCTCAACCCCATAAGGACACTGTCTGCTGCGGCTTCCACACAAGCCATCCATCTGACCTTTCTCCATGTGGCACTCAAATGCTGCCAATTTCCGTCTAATTATAGACAGCGTTCAGTTCTGGACATGCCAATATCCAGTCTGAGCAAAGTCCTTGAAACATCTTTCTCTCCTTAGATGTCAAAGCATTTCGAAATAAGCACTTTCGGACTGTGTGCTCAGCTAATAAGTCGACCAGCCCCACTGTGCCGAGTGTGCGCGGCTGAAAGTCTGCTACTTAAGGTCCGCAGCCCACTCTGAATGCAAAGATTCTCTTTCTCCAAACACTGAGTCTGCAATGCGCATCAAAGGGAAACGATGCATCACAAAAGTGATTTCACAAAGTAAGTATTAGATCATAGAACATAGAACAAACAGTACAGGACAGGAACAGGGCCTTCTGTCCACACTGTCTACACCAGACATGATGCCAAGACCAACTCTTACCTTTACTTTAGTTCAGTTTAGAGATACAGCGCGGAAACAGGCCCTTCGGCCCACCGGGTCCGCACCGACCAGCGATCCCCGCACATTTACACCACCCCACACCCACTAGGGACAATTTTTACATTGACCAGGCAAATTAACCTACAAACCTGAAACGTCTTTGGAGTGCCTGCATATAATCCATGTCCCTCCATTCCCTGCATATCCATGTGCCTGCCCAAAAGCCTCTTAAACGCCAAGGGCTAAACATCCAAGGACGTACACGCCACTGGAGATAAATGGGTCTACTGTGGATAGGGTGAGCAGTTTTAAATACCTGGGAGTCCGCATCACAGAGGATCTGACATGGACAACGCACATTGCCGCACTGGTGGGTAAGGCAAAGCAGCGCCTTTACCACCTTAGACAGCTGAGGAAATTCAGAGTGTCTCTGAGGATCCTTCATTGCTTCTACTCTGGGGCTGTAGAGAGCATTCTGTCCGGCAACATCACAGTCTGGTTTGGGAACAGCTCTGACCAGGACAGGATGGCCCTGCAGAGAGTAGTGCGTTTGGCAGAACGCACCATGGGAACTACACTCGTCCCCCTGCAGGACCTATACATCAGGAGGTGCAGACCCAGAGCCAGCAACATTATGGGGGACCCCTGCCACCCCAGCAACGGACTGTTCCAGCTGCTACGGTCAGGCAAACGCCTCCGCTGTCACGCTGTGAAAACAGAGAGGATGAGATGGAGTTTCTTCCCACAGGCCATCAGGACTGTTAACTTTTATAACTCCAGAGACTACATTTTTGTCTACACTATAGTAACTTATTAACTTTATTTATATGCTGTAACTGTAATTCTTTTTTGTGCACAATCCGCAGGCATTGCCACTTTCATTTCACTGCACATCGTGTACGTATATGTGACAAATAAACGTGACTTGACTTGACTATCGGACCTGCCTCCTCCACCATCCCCCGCAGCGCGTTCCAGGCCCCACCACCCTCTGTGTAAAAAACACGTCCCACACACCTCCCTTCAACTTTGTCCTCCTCACCTTAAACCGATGCCCCCCTAGTAATTGACATTGAACAAAAGAATCAGTAAATTAATAAGCATGATAGCAATGCAAAAATTAAACCCAAAGTCCTTTGAAGTTGAGATCAGTGTTGTGTTGTTGAGGTTAGCGTATAATGTCGTGTGTTGTGTTATTGAAGTAAGTGTTGTGTGGTGTAGTGTTGTGTTGTGTTGCTGAATTTAGTGTTGTGTTGTGTTCGAGAACCTGATGGTCGTTGGGAAGAAGTTGTTCATGAACCTGGAGGCAGGGGAGAGATGAGCGTGGCCAGGGAGGTGTGGGTCTCTGATGAAACACGTCGATCACGGTGGCGCAGCGGTAGAGTTGCTGCCTTACAACGAATGCAGAGCCGGAGACCCGGGTTCCATCCCGACTACGGGTGGCGTCTGTACGGAGTTTGTACGTTCTCCCCGTGACCTGCGTGGGTTTTCTCCAAGACCTTTCCTTTCCCCGCACACTCCAAAGATGTACAGGTATGTAGGTTAATTGGCTGGGTAAATGTAAAAATTGTCCCTGGTGGGTGCAGGATGGTGTTAGTGTGCGGGGATCGCTGGTCGGCGCGGACCCGGTGGGCCGAAGGGCCTGTTTCCGCGCTGTATCTCTAAACTAAAAATCTGCCAGATTTATGATCTCGACCCGATCAGAAATTGATGACGTTGCTGATAACAACCAAAGTTTCTGATCTGGGGCACTCGAATGCCTTTACTTTCAGCAGATTCATGCAATATTGATTCCCATTGCCAAGATCCAGATGCCTAGCACGGAATTCTCTCTGTGAGTTAAGATTTATTTTTTTAAAATTCGCCTTGCTGGAGCAGGAACAAAGTTTTCTTTGACACAACTCTGCTGTATATTTTTGAACAGCCGAGGCCTTTGAAATATCTAACCTCTTGTACACAAGCTGAATGCGCTTTGGCAGTGGCAATCCCAAATCATTTCTTCACAATGCAGGCAGAGTGAAGTGTACTTTGTGATGTGAGATGGATCAAATCAAACTTCAATCGGAAGGCTGTGTTTCACAGATCATAAGGAATATTAAACATATCGTGTCCTTTTAAGGAAGCAGATATGGAATGACACATTCCATACAAAAATGAGTGAGCTGAAGTGAGAAAATACAGCAAGGAAACCGGCCCTTCGGCCCACCCAGTTCATCCTGACCCATTCACATCCGTTCTATGTTTTCCCACTTACTCATCCACTCTCCACACATTAGGGGCTATTTATAGAGTGCCACTTGGGTACTGCCTTTAGACAAGAGTTCTACTGATATATAGTACCTGCAGGCACTATCGCAACCTTCACGAAACACTTCGACAGTTACATGGATAGGACAGGTTTAGAGGGATAAGGGCCAAACACAGGTGGATGGGTGGGACTAGTGCGGATGGGACATGTTGACAAAATGCTGGAGCAACTCAGCGGGACAGGCAGCATGTCTGGAGAGAAGGAATGTCAGAGATAAAACGTCACATAGAGGGGGAGCAGGGAGAGAGGATGAGCTGAATTCTCATCAGTTCAGCAACGTCCTCTCTGACTGATTCATCTCTGTGTCATCCACTCCCCTGACATCAGTCTGAAGAAGAGTCTCGGCCTGAAATGTCACCCATTCCTTCTCTCCAGAAATGCTGCCTGTCCCAGTAGACAATAGACAATGGGTGCAGGAGTAGGCCATTCGGCCCTTCGAGCCAACACCGCCATTCACCTTGATCATGGCTGATCATTCACAATGATCTGCGGCACGGTGGCACAGCGGTAGAGTTGCTGCCTTACAGTGAATGCAGCGCCGGAGACTCAGGTTCGATCCTGACTACGGGCGCCGTCTGTACGGAGTTTGTACGTTCTCCCCGTGAACTGCGTGGGTTTTCTCCGAGATCTTTAGTTTCCTCCCACACTCCAACGACATACCGGTATGTAGGTTAATTGACTGGGTAAATGTAAAAAATAATTGTCCCTAGTGTGTGTAGGATAGTGTTAATGTGCGGGAATCGCTGGGCGGCGCGGACTCGGTGGGCCGAAGGGCCTGTTTCCGCGCTGTATCTCTAAATTTAAATCAGTACCCCGTTCCTGCCTTCTCTCCATACCCCCTGACTCCGCTATCTTTAAGAGCTCTATCTAGCTCTCTCTTGAAAGCATTCAGAGAATTGGCCTCCACTGCCATCTGAGGCAGAGAATTCCACAGTCCCGCCGACTTACTCCAGCATTTTGTGTCTATCTCCGATTTAAATCAGCATCTGCAGTTCCTTCCTTCAGATGTAGATCGGGGCGTGTTGGTCGGTGTGGGCACGTTGGGGCACAGGGCCTAGCTTCACACTGTCTGGCTCTCTAACTCAATCAACCTACAAACCTCCACGTCGTTGGGATGTGGAAGGAGGCCAGAGCACCCAGAGGAAACCCACGCAGTCACAGGGAGAACGTACAATCTCCACACAGACAGCACCCAAAGTCAGGATTGAACCCGGGTCTCTGGCGCTGTGAGGCAGCAGCTCAACCCGCTGCGCCACCCTGCCGCTCTAAAGTTAGATTCACTGATCAGGATTATGGATAGAACAAGATATATTATTCATTCCAGGAGGTCTCTTGATGAGATCCATTGTTCTTGATTTGGTTAATTTTTCAAAACCAACCATAAATCTGTCCTCTCCACAAAAATTGTAGAGAAGCAGTTTCTAAATTAAGACATAAGTGACATTTCTAATCACACTGAAATAAAATCTCCCTTTTTCACAAATGTCAGGCAATCTCCATTTCTTTACACTTTTTATCACTCTCGCCAAGTGGCCTAATTAAAATCAGATTTCCTAATGGACGGGTAAGAGTGGGTAATGAGGTGTAATTTTACTGATAGCTGGAGACGATGTCTTGAACCAGAAAGGTGGAATGGTTGGAGGATTTATCTTCACCTTTCTGCCATTCTCTTCCATATTCTTAATCTGAGCGGGTTGGCATTGGCAGGTTCACAGGTTCACAAGTTAGAGGAGTAGAATTAGGCCATTCGGCCCATCGAGTCCACTCCGCCATTCAATCGTGGCTGATCCCTGCCTCCTAATCCCATTCTCCTGCCTTCTCCCCGCAACCCTTGACACCCGCCAAGCCACAAAGCAGAAAACCAACAGCTGTAGGTTTTTGCAAAACCCATCTAATCAAAGACTGTTCCAAAATTATTGGTCTCCCTGACAGATTTTTTAGATTTAAATTTTTATTTTAGATTTAGAGATACAGCGCAGAAACAGGCCCTTCGGCCCACCAGGTCCGCGCCGCCCAGCGATCCGCCCACATTAACACTAACCTACACCCACTAGGGACAATTTTTTACATTTGCCCAGCCAATTAACCTACATACCTGTACGTCTTTGGAGTGTGGGAGGAAACCGAAGATCTCGGAGAAAACCCACGCAGGTCACGATCCTAACTGCAGGTGCTGTCTGTACGGAGTTTGTACGTTCTCCCCGTGACCTGTGTGGGTTTTCTCCAAGATCTTCGATTTCCTCCCACACTCCAAAGACGTACAGGTTAGACACTAGACAATAGACAATAGGTGCAGGAGGAGGCCATTCGACCCTTCAAGCCAGCACTGCCATTCAATGTGATCATGGCTGATCATTCTCAATCAGCACCCCGTTCCTGCCTTCTCCCCATACCCCCTGACTCCGCTATCCTTAAGAGCTCTATCTAGTTCTCTCTTGAATGCATTCAGAGAATTGGCCTCCACTGCCTTCTGAGGCAGAGAATTCCACAGATTCACAAATCTCTGACTAAAAAAGTTGTTCCTCATCTCAGTTCTAAATGGCCTACCCCCTTATTGTTAAACTGTGCCCCCTTGTTCTGGACTCCCACAACATTGGGAACATGTTTCCTGCCTCTAACGTGTCCAACCCCTTAATAATCTTATACATTTCGAGAAGATCCCCTCTCATCCTTCTAAATTCCAGTGTATACAAGCCTAGTCGCTCCAGTCTTTCAACATACGACAGTCCCGCCATTCCGGGAATGGCAGTTTGTAGGCTACTTGGCTTGGGCAAAATTGTAAATTGTCCCTCGTGTGTATAGGGTAGTGTTAGTGTGCGGGGATCGCTGGTCGGCATGGACTCGGTGGGCCGAAGGGCCTGTTTCCGCGCAATATCTCTAAACTAATCTTAAAAAAGCTAAGCGCTTAGATTTTAGAAATCAGTCGTGGAGAAGCACACAAAGATTCATTTCCCAGTCACTAGCACAACAAAACCAATTCATTTCCTAAATTATGAAGATATATTTCACTTTCTCGTTAAACATGCAGAAAATACGGAGTGATTGCCAATTTTGCAATTTTAAATTAGGCTAATAAGACCACAGTAATAATGTTTATTTAAAAATAATCATCGGATTGCAAGGGAGGTCTCTGAATATTGTTCATTGCCATTGAAGGGACTATTAATAACTATTCTGATAGAATGGTTAGTAATTTGGTTCAGTTTGCATTAGTTAATTGTACCTTCCAATTTCTCGGCTCCTTCAATGTAACTTCAAATGAACCTAGCAGGTGCACAGTGTAAATCCCTAACACACACACATTACAAGATCTATTCTTAATTTAACTGTTGCTTAATTCAAATTATTTGATAGTTCAGCGCTCCATTCTCACTTTTCTGCCTTATTTGCATGATATAATTGCATGACTCACTTTTACTGTAAAGAGTTATTATAATTTATCAATAATTCAGTTTGAAACTGCATCTTGCCATTGTTTCACCATTAGGTCTTAGATTAGAGATACAGCACGGAAACAGGCCCTTCGGCCCACCGAGTCCGCACCGACCAGCGATCCCCTGTACACTAACGCTATCCTACACACACTAGGGACAATTTTCACATTTATACCAAAGCCAATTCACCTGCAAACCTGTACGTCTTTGTAGTGTGGGGAGAAACTCTGTAAATAATTATTTTAATTTGTCAATAATTTGGTTTGAAACTACCGACATACATTTCATCAAAGGGTTTAGATTAGAAATGCAGCACAGAAACAGGGCGATTGGGTGATAAACCAGCACCTCTAGTTCTTTATAAACAATAGACAATAGACAATAGGTGCAGGAGTAGGACATTCGGCCTTTCGAGCCAGCACCACCATTCAATGTGATCATGGCTGATCATTCTCAATCAGTACCCCGTTCCTGCCTTCTCTCCATAAATTTATGTCTCTAAGTCTCCTTGACAAGCTCGCTTTCAGAAGTTAGGTTGTACTGTATCAACAACATTTAAGGACAATTCGATTTAGCGTGCAGCAGAGTAGTCATTTTGCCATTAATCTCCAAACTCACTGAAGGCATAAGTTCATAAGTCACAGGCCATTCGGCCCCTCAAGTCTACTCTGTCATTCAATCATGCTGGCATTGCACCTCCTGGAATCAGAAGAGCTGCAGCCTGTCAAACAGAACGCCTCGGACAATCAGAGGATGAAAGACACCCCCCTACATGAGCACCCTTTGCTACCTCAGCGTTTGAAATCACGCAGAAGTTCCCTCTCTACCTGTCCATCCCCTGGACTGGAGTGTGTCGTCCAGAAGGCTCAAACCCCGGGAAGAGAAATCTCCGGAAGACGTTCATATGGCAATCGACCCCTCTGAGAAACTCCCGCCAGGTTCCGCCCAGCCGTGGATAACCTGGCGCCGTCTCAACAGACTGCGGGCAGGCGTGGGGAGGAGCGAATCGAACGTGCTGAAGTGGGGATACACTGAAGATGCGGCAGACTGCCGGTGTGGACGGGGCGTCCAGACTATGGAACATCTCCTGAGCTGTGACGTGCTGCATGACACTGCACGGTGGCGCAGCGGTAGAGTTGTCGCCTTACAGCGAATGCAGCGCCGGAGACTCGGGTTCGATCCCGACTATGGGCGCCGTCTGTACGGAGTTTGTACGTTCTCCCCGTGACCTGCGTGGGTTTTCTCCGAGATCTTCGGTTTCCTCCCACACTCCAAAGACGTACAGGTATGTAGGGTAATTGACTGGGTAAATATAAAAATTGTCCCTAGTGTGAGTAGGATAGTGTTAGTGTGCGGAGATCGCTGGGCGGCGCGGACTCGGTGGGCCGAAGGGCCTGTTTCCGTGCTGTATCTCTAAAAAACAAAACAAATCTGACACACGCACTGTAAAGGATCTTGCAGAGACCAACCACGTGGCACTGAAATGTGCTCGCTGTTGGCAAACAGTTGTGTGATGACACAAATAAATAAAATGCCTGATCTATCTTTCCCGCTCGACCCCAGTCTCCTGCCTTCTCCCCATCACTTCTGACACCCGTTCTAATCAAGAATCTGTCAATCTCCACTTAAAAAATACCGAGTGAGTTTGCACGTTCTCCCCGTGACCGCGTGGGTTTTCTCCGGGTGCTCCGGTTTCCTCCCACACTCCAAAGTCGTACAGGTTTGTCGTTTAATCGGCCTCGGTAGAAGTGTAAATTGTTCCTAGCGTGTGTGGGATAGCGTTGGTGTACCGGGGGATCGCTGGCCGGCGTAGACTCGGTGGGACGAAGGGCCTGTTTCTGCGCTGCATCTCTAAAGTCTAAAGTAAAGTCTAAAGACTTGGCCTCCACAGCCGTCTGCGACAATGAATTCCACAGATTCACCACCCTCTGGCTAAAGAAATTCCTCCTCATCTCCTTCCCAAAGGCAGAGTGGGAGTTTGAGTCTATTTATTCTATAGAGGAAGAGGTGTTTCTAAGTGTGACCTTGGTGGCAGTTTGAGTTCAACGTTGTTCCAATGATTCCATACATTGACGTGAGGTTGACCTGTAATATTCTATTTTGACGCGATCTGTTTACTCCATGGTATATTGTTAAATTCACATTAGAAACCGATGAACAATATTGTAAAGTGCGTTGTTCCATGAAATAAGACAATAGCAGCAGCACTTATATAATTCCCTTAATGTAATAAAATATCCCAAGGTGCCTCACAGAAACATTATCAAACAAAACTCGATTCTAAGCAGCATAAAGAGATATTGCACCAACTCTTTCTAGCTGTGCTTCTCAAATCCATAGGGAACCACGCACATTATGCCATTTAAAGATGAGAAATTCCTGGATTATGTGCATGCATTGTGAGTCCAAAGCTTACTGACAGATTTAAGGGGCCAAACATGTCTCTGTGACTGTTAACATAGAAACATAGACAATAGGTGCAGGAGGAGGCTATTCGGCCCTTCGAGCCAGCACCGCCTTTCTTTGTGATCATGGCTGATCATTCTCAATCAGTAACCCGTGCCTGCCTTCTCCCCATATCCCTTGATTCCGCAAGCCCCTAGAGCTCTATCTAACTCTCTTTTAAATTCATCGAGTGCATTGGCCTCCACTGCCCTCTGTGGCAGAGAATTCCACAAATTCACACCTCTCTGGGTGAAAACTTCTTTCTCACCTCAATTTGATCAGCCATGATCACATTGAATGGTGGTGTTGGCTCGAAGGGCCGAATGGCATCCTCCTGCACCTATTACATAGAAACATAGAAACATAGAAAATAGGTGCAGGAGTAGGCCATTCGGCCCTTCGAGCCTGCACCGCCATTCAATATGATCATGGCTGATCATCCAGCTCAGTAACCTGTACCTGCCGTCTCTCCATACACCCTGATCCCTTTAGCCACAAGGGCCACATCTAACTCCCTCTTAAATATAGCCAATGAACTGGCCTCAACTACCTTCTGTGGCAGAGAATTCCACAGATTCACCACTCTCTGTGTGAAGAAATGTTTTCTCTATTGTCTATAGTCTATTGTCTAATTTTAAATGGCCTCCCCTTTATTCTTAGACTGTGTGGCCCCTGGTTCTGGACTCCCCCAACATTGGGAACATTTTTCCTGCATCTGGCTTGTCCAGTCCTTTTATAATTTTATATGTTTCTACAAGATCCCCTCTCATCCTTCTAAACTCCAGTGAATAAGAAGTCCAACTGTTGTTGGACTGGAAAAGGACGTGTCAGTGCAGCGTGGACGGATTGATTGTAATCACGTGTCGTCTTTTCGCTGACTGGATACCGCACGATAAAAACGCTTTTCACTGCGCGTGACAATATTAAACTAAACAGTAGTGCGTCAAAGAAAATGGATACTTGCAAGAGACCAGAACAGTCTTCATTGCAATCCACTTCTATTGATTCCTCTGGCAGATTTAGCGGCACGGTGGCGCATCGGTAGAGTTGCTGCCTCACAGCGCCGGAGACCCGGGTTCAATCCCGACTAAGGGTGCTGTCTGTACGGAGTTTGTACGTTCTCCCCGTGACCTGCGTGGGTTTCCTCCAGTTTCCTCTCACACTCCAAAGAGGTACCGGTTTGTAGGTTAATTGGCTTATTACAGGGGTTATTAATTTATTGATTTTTTTAATACATTTTACATTATCTGCGTGCGTTGTGTTTTCAGGCCGACAAGTGAGAGTTCCATTGTCCCATTGTCAGTCCATCGATATACTAAATCTCTCGTTTGTTTGTTCCTGAACTACAGCCAAAACACTACACGATAGCGCGACAATGTTAGGCCCACCTTACTCACCGTCGTCCCTTTGGTGCTGATGGAAGGAGTTTCATTGGAATTGGTGTTATATTTTTTCAGTTATTCACATTTTAAAGTTTAAATCTAGCTCCTAGGGAGGGAGGGAGGGGGAGGGAGGGGGGAGGAGGTAGGATAAGGGGGGTTGAGAGGGATTGAGTGGGGGGAAGGGAATGGGGGAGGGGAAGGGAAGGGGAAGGGGAGGAAGAGGGGAAGGGGTGGTGGGAGGGAAGGAGGGGAGGGGAGTCAGGAGGGAGAGAGGAGGGAGGAGGGAAGGAGGGGAGGAGGTAGGATAAGGGGGGTGAGGGGGATTGAGTGGGGGGAGGGTAAGGGGGGAGGGGAAGGGGAGGAGGATGGGAAGGGGTGGTGGGAGGGAGGGAGGGGGAGGGGGGGAGGGAGGGAGGGAGGGAGGGAGGGAGGGAGGGAGGGAGGGAGGGAGGGAGGGAGGGAGGGAGGGAGGGAGGGAGGGAGGGAGGGAGGGAGGGAGGGAGGGAGGGAGGGAGGGAGGGAGGGAGGGAGGGAGGGAGGGAGGGAGGGAGGGAAGGAGGGAGGGAGGGAGGGAGAGAGGGAGGGAGAAGGTGGGAATGTGGGGAGGGGGCAGGGGGGAGAGGGGAGGGGGAGGGGGGGAGGAGAGAGTGCTGCACTAATGCAGGAGAGGTTTGGGCCCAACGGGTCACACTTGGCCTAGTATGACTATAAAACACTCTTGAGTTGATCAGGGACACGGACACCTCAGGAGTCAGTCAGTGGAGATCAGAATAAATTGAAATTTAGATCTGCATTTTTATATATACATGGGATGTGTCTCGACCTGAAACATTGCCTGTTCATTCCTTGATGCTGCCTGGCCCACTAAGCACCAGTCATAGAGTCACACAGTGATACAGTGTGGAAACAGGCCCTTCGGCCCAACTTGCCCACACCGGCCAACAATGTCCCATCTACACTAGTCCCACCTGCCCGCGTTTGGCCCATTTCCCTCCAAACCTGTCCTATCCATGTACCGGTCTAACTGTTTCTTAAATGTTGGGGTAGTCCCAGCCTCAACTACCTTCTCTGGGAGCTCGTTCCATACACCCACCACCCTTTGTGTGAAAAAGTTACCCCTCAGATTCCTATTAATGGTAACTTTACATTTCATCCTGCTGGACGATTATAAATCTTTTACTTAATCCAATGGATGTCTGTTGAAAAATGTACTGACATAATTTGGGATTCACCCATTATATTCCTGAAATGTTGGAAAACCTGCACTTTGCTAGCACTAAAGTAAAAGAAAAATTGTATTTGAAGATACATACCTGGTCCTCAGTTTCCCTTCAGCATCAAATCTTGCTCAAGGTGACACGTTCAAAACCCTCCTTTAATTTCTCATGTTACATTAATTCTTCCTATGGTTCCCTTAACTAGCAATTTTATTAAAACATTCTATTAAAAATACAGCTTGCTTTTAAAGTTTCATTTTCCACCTTATTTCTTTCAATCAGCACACAATGTGTTCGTGTTATTGAGCCCAGGTTTAATACTTCCATTAAATATTGAACATTAAAATTATTTGGAACGACAGGGTACAGAGATGAGCAGAAGCCTAACAACCACTTTAAGGCTTAACACGGATCCAAAACTGCTCGGAGTGCAATAAAATAATGAGTCACTTGCTGAGCCTACATGAGAAGACAAAAAACGAATCAGATGCTGGCAGTCCGAAATAAAGAGAGATGATGGAAATACTCAACAGGCCAGGCAGCGTCTGTGGAGAGAGAAACAGAACGGACATCTTGCGCCATTGATTCTTGATCGTACCTTCACAATTCATAAGGTCAGAAGTGATAGGAGTAGAATTCGGCCATTCGGCCCATCAAGTCTCCTCCGCCATTCAATCACGGCTGATCTATCTCTCCCTCCTCCCAGCGACACGGTGGCGCAGCGGTGGAGTTGCTGCCTTACAGTGAAAGCAGCGCCTGAGACTCAGGTTCGATCCTGTCTACGGGCGCCGTCTGTACGGAGTTTGTACGTTCTCCCCGTGACCTGCGTGGGTTTTCTCCGAGATCTTCGCTTTCCTCCCACACTCCAAAGACGTACAGGTATGTAGGTTAATTGACTGGGTAAAAATGTAAAAATTGTCCCTAGTGTGTGTAGGATAGTGTTAGTGTGCGGGGATCGCTGGGCGGCGCGGACTCGGTGGGCCGAAGGGCCGGTTTCCGCACTGTATCTCTAAATCTAAAAATAAAATCTAAAAATCTAAAAAATCTAAATCTATATCTAAAAAAAACCTCATTCTCCTGCCTTCTCCCCATAACCCCTGACACCCGTACTAATCAAGAATCTATCTATCTCTGCCTTAAAAACATCCACTGACTTGATTTGTGATCAATTTGCAGCAATGGTCAAATCAGGTATGATTATCAATGACTCCCGTTCCACCAATGGCGGCCGCCCGAGCCGGCAGGCTGGTTGCTATGCAACCTCCGTCAAGCGGTGTCCGGGCCTCCGGTCCTACACTGTCTGGACCTACAGCGGCCCCCGGGCTTAAACTGTCTGGACCTACACTGTCTGGACCTACACTGTCCGGACCTACAGCATCCGGGCCTACAGCGCCCGGGCCTACAGCGCCGTCCGGGCCTACAGCGTCCGGGCCTACAGCGTCCGGGCCTACAGCGTCCGGGCCTACAGCGTCCGGGCCTACAGCGTCCGGTCCTACAGCGTCCGGGCTTACACCGTCCGGGACTACAGTGTCCAGGCCTACAGCGTCTGGGCCTACAGCGTCCGGGCCTACAGCGTCCGGGCCTACAGCATCTGGGCCTACAGCGTCCGGGCTTACACCATCCGGGACTACAGTGTCCAGGCCTACAGCGTCCGGGCCTACAGCGTCCGGGCCTACACCGTCCGGGCCTAATACGGGACAAGGGCGGTCCCGTACAGGACAAAGCAATTAAGCCCAAAATATGGGATGTTCTGGCTAATACGGGCCAGTTGGCAACCCTAGTCAACAATCAGTTTCCTACAATTAGTTCACAGCAGAACCAAAGCAATCTATGGTCATGAGGAACTTTATAAATCACGGATTGAAAGGGGAGTAGAGTGGCGCAGCGGGTAGAGCTGTTGCCTCATAGCGCCATAGACCCGGGTTCGATCCTGACCTTAGGTGCTGTCTGTGTGGAGTTTGCACGTTCTCCCTGTGACTGTAGTGGGTTTCCTTCAGGTACTCCGGTTTCCTCCCACATCCCAAAGACGTGCGGGATTGAGGGTTAATTGGCCCTCAGTAAATTGCCCCCTCGGTGTGTAGGGAGCGAATGAGAAAATGGGATAACATCGAACTAATATGAAAGGCGTGGACTCGATGGGTCGAAGGGCCTGTTCCTATGCTGTGTCTTTCAATTCAATTTCAACTCAAAAGAACGAAGAATTAATCTGATCCAACCAATTACCACTTTACCAGCCTTTCCCCTTCATTATCAGGCTGATGAAAGCAGCCATCAATAGTGCCATCAAGCTAAACGAGTAGCAGCTTCATCAATGCTCCATTCAAGTGCTGACACAATCGTTCAGCTTCACACCCATCCACACCTTTGATTCAAAAGCAGAAGCAAGAACTGAAACATAGAAACATAGAAAATAGGTGCAGGAGTAGGCCATTCGGCCTTTCGAGCCTGCACCGCCATTCAATATGATCATGGCTGATAATCCAACTCAGTATCCCGTACCTGCCTTCTCTCCATACCCCTTGATCCCTTTAGCCACAAGGGCCACATCTAACTCCCTCTTAAATATAGCCAATGAACCGGCCTCAACTACCTTCTGTGGCAGAGAATTCCACAGATTCACCACTCTGTGTGAAAAAAAACCTTTCTCATCTCGGTCCTAAAAGACTTCCCCCTTATCCTTAAAATGTGACCCCTTGTTCTGGACTTCCCCTACATCGGGAACGATCTTCCCGCATCTAGCCTCTCCAACCCCTTAAGAATTTTGTAAGTTTCTATAAGATCCCCCCTCAATCTTCTAAATTCCAGCGAGTACAAGCCGAGTCTATCCAGTCTTTCTTCATATGAAAGTCCTGCCATCCCAGGAATCAATCTGGTGAACCTTCTCTGTACTCCCTCTATGGCAAGAATGGCAAGGGAGAGATAGAAGCAGCACTCGATCTCAAAGATGCATTCAGCTGACTGCCTGTAGCCCCAAACAGCCACGACCAAAATGGTCAGCAGAGGGGAAAGCCCTCTTGTAGCCCGAGTCGTACCTGATACAAGCCTCAGCCGACCTGATCTCCCGGTTGCCAGACACTATAACTCCCCCTCCCATTCCCACACTGACCTTTCTGTCCTGAGCCTCCTCCATTGTCAGAGTGAGGCCCAGCGCAAATTGGAGGAACAGCACCTCATATATCACTTGAGCATCTTCTGTGTGAATATTGGTTTCTATATCTTCAAGTAGCCCTTGCATCCTCTCTCTCTCTCTCTCTCTCTCTCTCTCTCTCTCTCTCTCTCTCTCTCTCTCTCTCTCTCTCTCTCTCTCTCTCTCTCTCTCTCTCTCTCTCTCTCTCTCTCTCTCTCGCTCTCTCTCTCTCTCTCTCTCTCTCTCTCTCTCTCTCTCTCTCTCTCTCTCTCTCTCTCAGCCCCCACACAGGTAATCATATTACTTTTACTGTCATCCTATTGAGTTCCGCTGTCTGTATTAACTCATTATCACCTCTCCCACAGCCAACAATGGACCATTGTGGGCCCCACATTTCCATGATTATCATTGTTTCTTGCATATGTTACAGTCATTTTTCCTAAGTGCTGTCTATATCTCTCATTCCCCTTTCCCCTGATTCTCGGATTGAAGAAGGGCCCCGACCCGAAACGTCACCTATCCATGTTCTCCAGAGATGCTGCCTGACCTGCTGAGTTACTCCAGCACTCTGTGAAACGTCACCTATCCATGTTCTCCAGAGATGCTGCCTGACCCGCTGAGTTACTCCAGCACTCTGTGAAACGTCACCTATCCATGTTCTCCAGAGATGCTGCCTGACCCGCTGAGTTACTCCAGCACTCTGTGTCCATCTTCAGCATTGCATCGTTCATCCTTCAATGCTGTGGCCTTGGGCCAGTGTCCTCACCTCCGTCTGCAACAACCTTCCTCCCATCCTGCGGTCCAGAAAAGGATCAACCTGTGATGCTTTCACTGCGGTCAGTTCCACTTACAACCCGCCAAGAATCGTGGACTCACGTGGCATAAAGAGAGGCCCTTTTGGCCCACCTTGTCCATACAGACCAAAGAGTTCATGCAGATGCTAAGCATTCCAGATACTGGAACCTTGAGCAAAATGCAATGGGCTGGACAAAACTCTGTGGATCAGGCAGCATCTGGGGAGGCAATGGACAGGCAACGTTTCAGGTTGGGATCCTGAAGGCTGATGGAGATATCGGGGCTGATGGAGGGGACATGGTTACGAGCCATCATCTCTCCCGAAGCCGCCGAATATTAAGCTGTATGTTCGTGTGGCGCGGTGGTAGAGAAGAGGCCCATGTAGTCAATAGACAATAGACAATAGGTGCAGGAGGAAGCCATTCCGCCCTTTGAGCTAGCACCACCATTCAATGTGATCATGGCTGATCATTCTCAATCAGTACCCCGTTCCTGCCTTCGCCCCATACCCCCTGACTCCGCTATCCATAAGAGCTCTATCTATCTCTGCCTGACAGCGCCAGAGATCTCGGGTTCCATCCCGACTACAGGCGCTGCCTGTACGAGGTTTGTACGTTCTCCCTGTGACCTGTGTGGGTTTTATCCGAGATCTTCGGTTTCCTCCTACACTCCAAAGACGCACAGGTTTGTAGGCTAATTGGCTTGGCAAATGTAAAAATAGTCACTAGTGTGTGTAGGATAGTGTTAGTGTGCGGGGATTGCTGGTCAATAAACAATAGACAATAGACAATAGGTGCAGGAGGAGGCCATTCGGCCCTTCGAGCCAGCACCGCCATTCAATGTGACCATGGCTGATCATTCTCAATTCAATCAGTACCCCGTTCCTGCCTTCTCCCCATACCCCCTGACTCCGCTATCCTTAAGAGCTCTATCTAGCTCTCTCTTGAATGCATTCAGAGAATTGGCCTCCACTGCCTTCTGAAGCAGAGAATTCCACAGATTCACAACTCTCTGACTGAAAAAGGTTTTCCTCATCTCCGATCTAAATGGCCTACCCCTTATTCTTAAACTGTGGCCCCTTGTTCTGGACTCCCCCAACATTGGGAACATGTTTCCTGCCTCTAACGTGTCCAACCCCTTAATAATCTTATACGTTTCGATAAGATCCCCTCTCATCCTTCTAAATTCCACCGTATACAAGCCCAGTCGCTCCAGTCTTTCAACATATGACGGTCCCGCCATTCCGGGAATTAACCTAGTAAACCTACGCTGCACGCCCCCAATAGCAAGAATATCCTTCCTCAAATTAGTCACGGGGAGAAGGGACAAACTCCACACAGACAGCGCCCGTGGTCACAGGATTGAACACGAGCCTCTGGCACCGTGGGGCAGCAACTCTACCGGGAGTGCCGTGCCCCGTCTTCAATATCAGATGAATGATTGCAATCGTGATGTAGAGCGGATATAATGACTGACTCATCAGCCATTTCATCACCAAACAATTAACACTAAGAAAACGAAGGCAAGAATTATTCTGACGTGTTCCCGCAGGAAAGGCTTGTCTACGCTTTGTCACTGTCTGAAGTGAAAGGATATATATAAGACAATAACTGCAATGCTGGTACAAATCGAAGGTATTTATTCACAAAATGCTGGAGTAACTCAGCAGGTCAGGCAGCATCTCAGGAGAGAAGGAATGGGTGACGTTTCGGGCCGAGACCAAAGAAAAGTCTTCAACCAACGTCACCAAGTTCAATCATTCCAATTTTCAACAATCATGAGCTGGGCATTGGGATGTTGATGGAGAAAGTTGAAACAGATTTCATATTCTTATCTTTGATGCTCTTTGATGCTTCTCATAGAGATCTCTCTGATGCCAGATCAATGCTTCTCCTTAAATGGCCTCTGTCCAACTTGGTTATGCAATTACGCGATATAACCTTCCACAAATTTAGTCAAGGACTATTTGTTTCCTACATTTGGTATTTAAAAGTGTAGGAAAAGAAAAACTGCAGATGCTGTGATAAATGAAAAGGTAGACAAAAAATGCTGGAGTGTCTCAGCGGGTCAGGCAGCGTCTCTGGAGAGAAGGAATGGGTGACGTTTCGGGTCGAGACCCTTCTTCTTCGAATTCTAGTGTAGCCGCTCCAGCCGCTCCAGTCTTTTAACATACGACAGTCCCTCCATTCCGGGAATTAACCTAGTAAACCTATGCTGCACGCCCTCAATAGCAAGAATATCCTTCCTCAAATTAGTCACGGGGAGAAGGGACAAACTTCCCGAAGCGTGACCTGAAACGTCACCCATTCCTTTTCTCCAGAGACGCTGCCTGACCCGCCGAGTTACTCCAGCACTTTTTGTCTACCTTCGATTTTGAAGAAGGGTCTCGACACGAAACGTTACCCGTTCCTTCTCTCCAGAGACGCTGCCTGACCCGCCGAGTTACTCCAGCATTTTTTGTCTACCTTTTCATTTATCACAGCATCTGCGGTTTTTCTTTTCGGGTCGAGACCCTTTTTCAGACTGATGTCAGGGGGGCGGGACAAAGGAAGGATATAGGTGGAGACAGGAAGATAGAGGGAGATCTGGGAAGGGGGAGGGGAAGAGAGGGACAGAGGGACTATCTAAAGTTGGAGAAGTCGATGTTCATACCGCTACAAGCTGCCCAGGCGGAATATGAAGTGCTGTTCCTCCAATTTCCGGTGGGCCTCACTATGGCACTGGAGGAGGCCCATGACAGAAAGATCAGGCTGGGAGTGGGAGGGGGAGTTGAAGTGCTCAGCCACCGGGAGATCAGATTGGCGAACGCGGACCGAGCGCAGGTGTTGAGCAAAGCGATCAAGAGGCAAGAGTGTTTTATTGCCATGTGGCCCAAATAGAACAATGACATTCTTCCTTGCAGCAGCACAACAGCATATGTAAACAAAGTACACTCTAAACAATGTGATAAACGAAGGAGAAAAAAAAGTTCAGTGTGTATATATACATACACACATAGAACAAAGAAAAATAGATGCAGGAATAGGCCATTCGGCCCTTCGAGCCAGCACCGCCATTCAATATGATCATGGCTGATCATCTAAAATCATCTAAAATCAGTACCCCATTCCTGCTTTTTCCCTATACCCCTTGATTCCCTTAGCTCTAAATCTGACTCTCTCTTGAAAACGTCCAGTGAATTGGCCTCCACTGCCTTCTGTGGCAGAGAATTCCACAGATTCACAACTCTCTGGGTGAAAAGGGTTTTCCTCATCTCAGTTCTAAATGGCCTCCCCCTTATTCTTAAACTGTGACCCCTGGTTCTGGACTCCCCCAACATCGGGAACATTTTTCCTGCATCTAGCCTGTCTAATCCCTTAAGAATGTTATATGTTTCCATAAGATCCCCTCTCATCCTTCTAAATTCCAGTGAATACAAGCCCAGTCGACCCATTCTTTCAACATATGTCAGTCCCGCCATCCCGGGAATTAACCTCGTGAACCAACACTGCACTCCCTCAATAGCAATAAGGTCCTTCCTCAAATAAGGAGACCAAAACACCACACAATACTCCGGGTGAGGTCTCACCAGGGCCCTGTACAACTGCAGTAGGACCTCCTTGCTCCGAAACTCAAATCCTCTCGCTATGAAGGCAAACATGCCATGAGCTTTCTTCATTGCCTGCTGTACCTGCGTGCTTACATGGAGTCACACAGCACGGAAACAGGCCCTTCAGCCAGGCCTGTCCGTGCCGGCCAACATGCCCCATCTAAGTTGGTCCCATTTGCCCACATCTTGTGGCCCATATCTTTCCAAACCTTCCGTCTGCAGGTATTTGCCCTCATGTGCCCCATCGAGCAGTTTAAACCATGCTGAGACCTTTCACGCGACCACCAAATAAAAGCACAAACTTCCCGTGACTTGCTTGTCACTGTTTCAAATTGTAAAACACAAGGGCAGACTCGACACAGCCATCTCTGTGAAGAAGAGGAGGGGGAAAGAAAAAGGCTGACTGCCGGTTACAAGTCATAAACATCGCACAACATCCATCAGTTTCCCATTAACTCCTCGGCAATCAAAGACTTATCTCGTGTCTCAGGCGAGCTTGTCAACACATAGCTTGCAAGGTTCCAGAGTCCAAATAAAACCACTCACTCACTGCTTGCAGCTCAGAGCAAGCACTATCAATTTGGCTCCATTTTTTAAGGGCATGACACCCAATTGCTTATTTTGTCAAGCCAATATCTCTTAGAATAAAATGTCTTTTCCAAAAGGGTTCGGCGTTGCAAAGACAGATGAAAACACATGTGGTTTGGACATTTGTTTTACGTCGAGTGAGGGTGATTTTGGATCAGCATTGATTTTACTCGCATGCTACTGCCTCACAGCGCCTGAGACGCTGGTTCGAGCCCGACTACCGGTGCTGTTTGTACGGAGTTTGTACGTTCTCCCTCTGACCGCATGGGTTTTCCCCACTTTCCTCCCACACTTCAAAGACGTACAGGTTTGTAGGCCAACTGGCTTCAATAAAGTTGTAAATTGTCCCCAGTGTGTATAGGGTAGTGCTAGTGTAACATATAACATATAACATATAACAACTACAGCATGGAAACAGGCCTGTCCGGCCCTACCAGTCCACGCCGACCATTCTCCCTGACCTAGTCTCATCTACCTGCACTCAGACCATAACCCTCCAATCCCCTCCTATCCATATTTGAGGAAGGATATTCTTGCTATGGAGGGCGTGCAGCGTAGGTTCACTAGGTTAATTCCCGGAATGGCGGGACTGTCGTATGTTGAAAGGCTGGAGCGATTGGGCTTGTATACACTGGAATTTAGAAGGATGAGGGGGGATCTTATTGAAACATATAAGATAATTAGGGGATTGGACACATTAGAGGCAGATAACATGTTCCCAATGTTGGGGGAGTCCAGAACAAGGGGCCACAGTTTGAGAATAAGGGGTAGGCCATTTAGAACGGAGATGAGGAAGAACTTTTTCAGTCAGAGGGTGGTGAAGGTGTGGAATTCTCTGCCTCAGAAGGCAGTGGAGGCCAGTTCGTTGGATGCTTTCAAGAGAGAGCTGGATAGAGCTCTTAAGGATAGCGGAGTGAGGGGGTATGGGGAGAAGGCAGGAACGGGGTACTGATTGAGAGTGATCAGCCATGATCGCATTGAATGGCGGTGCTGGCTCGAAGGGCTGAATGGCCTACTCCTGCACCTATTGTCTATTGTCTATTGTCTATTGTCATATACCTATCCAATTTACTCTTAAATAATAAAATCGAGCCAGCCTCCACCACTTCCACCGGAAGCCCATTCCATACAGCCACAACCCTCTGAGTAAAGAAGATCCCCCTCATGTTACCCCTAAACCTTTGTCCCTCAATTCTGAAGCTATGTCCCCTTGTTGGAATCTTCCCCCCTCTCAAAGGGAAAAGCCTACCCACGTCAACTCTGTCCATCCCTCTCAAAATTTTAAAAACCTCTATCAAGTCCCCCCTCAACCTTCTACGCTCCAAAGAATAAAGACCCAACCTATTCAACCTCTCTCTGTAGCCTAAGTGCTGAAACCCAGGCAACATTCTAGTAAATCTCCTCTGTACCCTCTCCATTTTGTCGACATCCTTCCTATAATTTGGCGACCAGAACTGCACACCATACTCCAGATTCGGCCTCACCAATGCCCTGTACAATTTCAACATTACATCCCAACTTCTATACTCGATGCTCTGATTTATAAAGGCAAGCATACCAAACGCCTTCTTCACCACCCTATCCACATGAGATTCCACCTTCAGGGAACAATGCACAGTTATTCCCAGATCCCTCTGTTCCACTGCATTCCTCAATTCCCTACCATTTACCCTGTACGTCCTATTTTGATTTGTCCTACCAAAATGCAGCACCTCACACTTATCAGCATTAAACTCCATCTGCCATCTTTCAGCCCACCCTTCCAAAAGGCCCAAGTCTCTCTGTAGACTTTGAAAATCTACCTCACTATCAACTACTCCACCTATCTTAGTATCATCTGCATATTTACTAATCCAATTTGCCACACCATCATCCAGATCATTAATGTAAATGACAAACAACAGTGGACCCAACACAGATCCTTGGGGCACTCCACTAGACACTGGCCTCCAACCTGACATACAATTGTCAACCATTACCCTCTGGTATCTCCCATTCAGCCATTGTTGAATCCATCTTGCAACCTCACTATTAATACCCAACGATTTAACCTTCTTAATCAACCTTCCATGTGGAACCTTGTCAAATGTCCAGGCCTTCAGTGTCCGGGCCTACAGTGTCCGGGCCTACAGTGTCCGGGCCTACAGCGTCCGGGCCTACAGCGCCCCCTGGGCCTAATATGGGACAAGGGCGGTCCCGTACGGGATAAACCAATTTAGCCCAAAATAAGGGATGTCCCGGCTAATACGGGACAGTTGGCGACCCCAGTTGTATGAGTCTATAAGAGTACATCAAAGGAACAGGCCCTTCGGCCCACAATGTCTGTGCCCAACATGATGCCCAGCCCAACTGTTATCTGCCTGGATACAGAATCCATATCCTTCCATTCACTGCATATCCAAAGGTTTCTGAAACGCCACTATCGTACCTGCCTCCACCATCACCACCCCCGCCCGCACGTTCCAGACACCCACCCACCCTCTGTGCAAAAAAAAACTTGCCCCGAGACATCTCTTTTAAACTTTTCCCATCTCACCTTAAAGCTAAAATGTCAAAGATGGGAAGGGCCTGCTTTAATGCTGGAGCCATATATTTAAGAACGCTCTTGCCAAGAAAGAAATTCATTGAAAGAAAGCAAGAAACAGCAGGGGACCTTTGCAGAATCCACTGCATCCAATTATAACTCTGTGACTTTTTTCCATTATTTCTAATTTTTTTCGTGCATAACTTTTGACACCTATGAGGCCATGCTGCATTGGATGACACTTCCACCAGAACCCAACTGGGGACGTGCCTACTTCATCACTTTTTCATCTTACAAGGCTAACAAGACCTTTGAGACTGCAAGAAGTAAAATCTATCACCAGAGTATGTCAGAATAAGGTTAACAAGTTTACCACTGCGAGTCGAGTAGAGAGGCTTTAGACCAACACTGCTCACACTCCCAGTTAAAACAGCCGACTCCAACAGGGGAAGCGACAGACTTACATTGTGCTTCCGTGCACGGGGAGCAATCTTGTTCACGTTGGACATCTCTCTGCCACAGTAACCCTCACTGATGCCGAGCCCAGTCCAAGATGCTGCAAACGCACGTCTCTTTCATAGTGTAAGAAAATAGCTGCAGATGATGGTACAAATCGAAGGTATTTATTCACAAAATGCCGGAGTAACTCAGCGGGTCAGGCAGCACCTCAGGAGAGAAGGAATGGGTGACGTTTCGGGTCGAAACCCTTCTTCAGACTGATGTCAGGGCGGCGGGACAAAGGAAGGATCTTTCGTAGATTCAGTTGCCTCACAGGTTAATAGAAACTGACTCACGTTGAGCCAACTATTCCCCGTTTCACAATGAGATTATCGTTGGGATGGCGGAGTGGGGCAGCGAGGCAGAGCCATTCTCTTACAGCACCAGAGACCAGGGTTGCCAACTGTCCCGTATTAGCCGGGACATCCCGTATTTTGGGCTGAATTTGTTCGTCGCGTACAGGACCGCCCTTGTCCCGTATTAGGCCCGGGCGTCGCCTAACGGAGGTTGCGTAGCCTCCCAGCCCGGGTGGCCGCCATTGGTGGAGCGGGAGCACATGGACGCTGGCTGGGTGAGGTCACGTGGGGCGCGGGGCGGTGACGTCACCCTTCGTCCCTTATTTGGGAGTGAGATAGTTGCCATCCCCTACCAGAGACACAGGTCTGATCCTGACGTCGGGCGCTGTCTGCGTGTGGAGTTTGTGCGTTCGCTCTGTGACCTCATGGGTTTCTTCCGGATTCCTCCCACATCCCAGAGACGTGCAGGTTTGTAGGTTAAGTGGCCCTCTGTAAAATTGGGTTTTGGAGGAAACCGGGGCACCCGGAGAAAACCCACGCAGTCACGGGGAGAACGTACAAAAGCCATACAGACAGCCCCTTTAGTCAGGATCGAACCCAGGATCGAGGACACCACAGCTGCGCTTGGCCAGGCCGACCCAGCGACGCTGCCAGGACAACCAGACCTTCAGCTCAAGAACCCTACACACACAACAACTGGGGCTTGGAAATGGCTCCAAACTGGCAGCTCTGTACGCGGTCTCGAAGTACCACTCCTACACACCTGTACTGTATCTGAGATGTTTATCCAAGATGTATCTAAGTGCTTAGGTAGACACAAAATGCTGGAGTAACTCAGCGGGCCAGGCAGCATCTCTGGAGAGGAATGGGCGACGTTTCGGGTCGAGACCCTTCTTCAGATTGATGTCCGAGGAGGGGGTGAGACAAAGATAGGATGTAGTCGGAGACAGGAAGACTAGTGGGAGAACTGGGAAGGGGGAGGTGAAAGAGAGGGACAGAGGAGCTATCAGAAGTTAGAGAAGTCAATGTTCATACCGCTGGGGTGTAAACTGCCCCAGTTTATTTTTTTTGTTTTGCGTTGGTTTGTGATTGTGTGTGTTATTGCTTATTTTTATTGCTCTTATTGTTGGACTGTGGGTAATGGAATTTCGTCCAAAAGACTGACTTGTTTTTTTGGATGACAATAAAGGCTATTCTGATTCTGATTCTATTCTGATTCTGCCCAAGCGAAATATGAGGTGCTGTTCCTCCAAGTTGAGCTAGGCCTCACTATGACGATGGAGGAGGCCCAGGACAGAAAGGTCAGACTGGGAGGGGGAGTTGAGTGCTGAGCCACCGGGAGATCAGGTTGGTTAAGACTTTCTTTCGTATCTAAGTGCTTATGTGTAGCGATACTTGTACTGAACTGTATACAAAAATGAATTTCACTGTACCTTGGGTTATGTGACAACTAAAGTAGTATACCATACCAATCTTCAAAAGTACATTGGAAATACCATTGAATAAAAACATTACAACAAAACACAAGTGAGCAGTACCATTTAGCTACGTGCGTTGAAAGAGTATTCTAATAGCTAGATTATCCTCAGTGGGTTTACCCCAGTAAATAACTTTCTTCAGAGCTAAACCTACAACCTTTTACAGTTCGTATTGATAACAACCACGCCCAGCTACCTCAGAATACATTGTATAGAAACATAGAAAATAGGTGCAGGAGGAGGCCATTCGGCCCTTCGAGCCAGCACCGCCATTCATTGTGATCATGGCTGATCATCCACAATCAGTAACCTGTGCCTGCCTTCTCCCCATATCCCTTGATTCCGCTAGCCCCTAGAGCTCTATCTAACTCTCTTTCAAATTCATCCAGTGAATCGGCCTCCACTGCCCTCTGTGGCAGAGAATTCCACAAATTCACAACTCTCTGGGTGAAAAAGCTTTTTTCTCATCTCAGTTTTAAATGGCCTCCCCTTTATTCTTAGACTGTGTGTAGCCCCTGGTTCTGGACTCCCCCAACATTGGGAACATTTTTCCTGTATCTAGCTTGTCCAGTCCTTTTATAATTTTATACGTTTCTATAAGATCCCCTCTCATTCTTCTAAACTCCAGTATGCAATCTCATGCACAAGAAAAGAACCCCAGTCCCCAACACAATCTGGCCCCGAAAGGGTGCAACCATAGTTATCATTGATCTCAAAACTATCTTGAAAGAGGGATTAAAAAGGCACAGGCTCAGAATAAAAAGACCTACCTCTGGCATGAAGGAGGAGGAGGAATTTCTTTAGCCACCGACAGATGTAGAACGCAAGTCATTAGGTATTTTTAGAACAGAGATTGATCGTTTCTTTCTCAGTAAGGGTGTCAATGGTTGTCAGGGAGGAGGCAGGAGAATGGGGTTGAGAGGGAGAAATAGATCATGCATGATCGGAATGGCAGAGTAGATTTGATGGGCCGAATGGCCTAATTCTGCTCCTGTGTCTAAAAGCAAAAAACTTTTTTAAATTCGCTCACATCTCCTGGACATTTCTCTTGAGCTGCCCAAGACTATCATTAAGATCTGGGACCTTAGTGACTTCCGCTCTTTATTGTCAATTCACAACCGACCATTGAGTTACAACTAAAAATATCTTCTTCACACCGAAAGATGTGATTATATAAAACTCTGTAATTTGTTCACTTTGTAGGAAGTCTGTGTCAAAAAGTCAATAACCATCTGGTAAAGAAATACTTTGTGGCATCAATCAGGTTTTTATACGCTCAAGTATTTTCTTTGGAGATCAGCAAGCTCAAGATTCTTTTCCTTTCATCTTTAATGACCCAGTTAACCAGACTTTGCTTCATTGTTTCATCCAGTTAAACATGTCCTCGGTTAGCCAAGTTAAGCAGTACTCCCACTTAAATACTAAACATCGAAAATAGGTGCAGGAGTAGGCCATTCGGCCCTTCGAGCCAGCACGGCCGTTCAATATGATCATGGCTGATCATCCACAATCAGTACCCCATTCCTGCTTTCTCCCCATATCCCTTGATTCCCTTTGTCCCAAGAGCTCAATCAACTCGTTATTCCAGTCAATTCCCTTTGTCAAGTTTCAATTGAGTCCATAAGCGCCGGACTATCAGGATCAGAATTAGTATCAATGGTTTCTACAGAGTGTAAACGAAAACCTGTACGTACATGGATACGACCAACCAGAAAATGAAAGGCAACGAAGCATTAATCAAATCCAACTTCAATGATCAATGACTTGTTCAGGAAGCCGCACATAAATTTGCTATACGTTGTGATAAATACATTCGCAAGTAGAGGTAGGAAACGCAGACAAAATATATCCATGCCCCCCTTTTCAAGGGAGAATTACAAGTAAACGTAAGCCAACATGTGAACCTTCGTGGAAGGTTCCAGCAAAACACCTCAGCTGCAGTCAAGTCTCTTTACTGCTTGTCAGTCAGTTATGGAGCACAGTTGTAAAACTTTACTCACTAAATATGTGTTCAGCCCTCACCAGGAAGTACAATTCACCCAACTCTGTACACAAAATATGTTTTTTTAAGGTCTTCTGGACAAAAAATAATAATTCAATGATACATATCTTTGCATCTTAAAAGCAGGAGTTCTCCCGATGATCGACAAGAAGCATTAATCTTAAAGCCAACAAACTGGATGTTGGCTGATGCCAATACCATGAGTTCACCACTGGTAATTCGATGTGTCCTTATACACTCAATTCTGATTTTGGTGCTGGAACAAAACTGAAATATGAATGGGTCTTCAAAAGATATTTAGGAACATGATTTCGCCACTAATCGTTCGATGGTCTATGTGTCTGTCACACCTCACCTATGATTTAGTTCTGGACACAACTCTGAAATAAGAATTGGTCTTCATTAGGACCAGGAACTTCATGATTTCGCCACTAACCGTTCAATGGTCAATATGTCCCTCAGTTATTTTTCTGGACAAAAACTGTGAAATAAAAATTGGCCTTCAAAAGTATGAGGAATATCATGATTTCACCATTTTGATAATGTGAATAGATAGGGTCAATATCTCCCTCAAACCCCATTTCTGATTTTTTTTTTTCTGGACAAAACTCTGAACTAAGAATTGGCCTTCAAAAGCATCAGAAGCATCGTGATTTCACTGTTGGTAATTCGATCGTCCCTATTCCTGCTTTTCCGTTGGAACAGAACTGTGAACCGAGGTTTGTCCTTCGATGGGACCAGGAGCATCGGAACACGTGACAGAACACGTGACAGAACACGTGACGGAACACGTGACAGAACACGTGACGGAACACTTGACGGAACGCGTGGCCTGTGTACCGCACCACGCGCGCTGGCGGAGAAGCAGAGGAGGCCACAACGAACAGCGGCCCACCACGCCCAAGACGCGGCAGGTTGACTATCTGTGTAAGCATACTGCACGTACCTGTCTCCTCATCAGACTCCTTCTCGTTCTCTGAATCGGTCAGCGTGAGGGCTGAGTTCTCCCGACTGGACAGGCCGGAGCCGCGCCTGGACTTGACGCCCCTCCCCCACAACCTAATAGCATGCTCTGGAGAAATGGCACCTTCTGTGTCTGAGTCGGCGTCGCTCAGTGAGTAGCCGCGGTGCAGGAGCCCCATGTCTGGGCCATAGGCAGTGTTGTGGTGGGGAGAGGGTTCACAGACTCCCAGCTCAGTCAGTGTGAAATTGGCTCCTGCATACAAACACAAGAAAGGTACACATCATGCACCTCCGACTCACAAAGACAGTGCAGTCACATTCAAGAGCATTAGGACGTACCGTCATTAGGACGTACTCTCATTAGGACGTACCCTCATTAGGACCTACTCTCAGCAACCAGCATTTTCAGGCCTAGTGCATTATCAGGACTCCTCAACCAAGCTGTACAGCAACAGTGAAAACCAAAGATAGGCACAAAGTGCTGGAGTAACTCAGCGGGACAGGCAGCATTTCTGGAGAGAAGGAATGGGTGACGTTTCGAGGGTTGAGAGCCTCCTTCAGACTAATGGGTTACGTTTTGGGTCGAGATCGTTCTTCGGACTTCAGAACAGTAAAAACCGCCTGAGCAGAGAATATGAATGGTACAACACTGCCACGCGTTATTTAAGTGTGATCCATTCCCAATCATAACATTGCACCTCGAAGGCATGACAAAATGTTGGAGGAACTCAGCGGGTCAGGCAGCACCTCTGGAGAGAAGGAATGGATAACGTTGCCAGCCAGCTGAGTTACTCCAGCATTTTGTAATACCTTCGTTTTTTACCAGCATCTGCAGTTATTTTCCTACATAACTTTGCACCTGATTCCTTGTAAAGTATATCCAACTCTGCCATGGCATTGTACAGTGTGGAAGCAGGCCTTTCATGCCCAACCCATCCATGCCCAGCATGACGTCTCATATAAGCTGGTCGCACATGGCCATGTTTGGTTTAGTTTAGTTTAGTTTGGAGATATAGCACGGAAACAGGCCCTTTCAGCCCACCGGATCCGCACCGACCAGTGATCCCTGCACATCAACACTATCCTACACACACGAGGGACAATTTTTTGCAATTACTAAGCCAATTAACCTACAAACCTGCACGTCTGTGGAGTGTGGGAGGAAACCGAAGATCTCGGAGAAAACCCACGCAGGTCACGGGGAGAACGTACAAACTCCGTACAGACAGCACCCGTAGTCGGGATGGAACCCGGGTCTCCGGCGCTGCATTCGCTGTAGGGCAGCAACTCTACCGCTGCGCCACCGTGACCGCCCATCCATCTAAATGCTTCCTATCCAGGTACCTGTCCAAATGTCTTTTAAATGTTGTTATGGTACGAGTCTCAACTACTTTCTTTGGCAGCCCATTCCAGATATTCACATCCTCAGGCTGAAAAAGGTGTCCCTCAGGTTCCAATTAAACCTTTCCCCTCTCTCCTTAAACCTGTGCCTCTGGTTCACGATTCCTCTACTCTGGGAAAAAAAGGACTCTGTGCATCTACTCTATCTGTTCCCCTCGTGATTTTATTCACCTTTGTAAGATCACCCCTTATCCTCCTGCGCTCCGAGGAATGAAGTCCTAGCCTGCCGATCCTGGCACCATCCTCGTAAATGGCTCGATTGTAATCATGTATTGTCTTTCCGCTGACTGGTTAGCATGCAACTAAAAGCTTGTCACTGTTCCTCGGTACACATGACAATAAACTAATTTAAATCTTCTTGGCACTCTTTCCAGCTTTTTCACATAAAGGGTGGCGGGTGTATGGAACAAGCTGCCAGAGAAGGTAGTTGTGGTTGGGCCTATCCCAACATAGAAAATAGAAACAGAGAAAATATGTGCAGGAGGAGGCCATTTGGCCCTATGAGCCAGCACCACCATTCATTGTGATCATGGCTGATCATCCACAATCAGTAACCTGTGCCTGCCTTCTCCCCATATCCCTTGATTCCGCTAGCCCCTAGAGCTCTATCTAACTCTCTTTTAAATTCATCCAGCGAATTAGCCTCCACTGCCTTCTGTGGCAGAGAATTCCACAAATCACAATTCTCTGGGTGAAAAGGTTTCTTCTCAGTTTTAAATGGCCTCCCCTTTATTCTTAGACTGTGTGGCTCCTGGTTCTGGACTCCCACAACATTGGGAACATGTTTCCTGCATCTAGCTTGTCATTAACGTTTAAGAAACAGTTGGACAGGTACATGGATAGGGCAGGTTTGGAGGGATATGGGCCAAATGTGGGCAAGTGGGACTAGTGTAGATGGGGCTTGTTGGCTGGTGTGGGCAAGTTGGGTCGAAGAGCCCGTTTCCACACTGTATCAGTCAAGGACTCTATGACTATTGATGTAATCTTTTCATTTTCATCAGCAGGGTGTTGGTGAAACGTTTGTCTATCTACATGGAATATGTAGTGAAATTCTCTGGTACATGCCACATGTTCACTCAAAATTGTGACATTCCTCCTATCCTATCTGCAATTCTACGAGAAACCAAAGGCCCTTCTTAGAGAGTAGGGATATAGCTCATGGTTTAACTGTAACATGCACTTTGTCAGATAGTAGGCATTTTTTCAAGCAACTACCGTTCTGTATACAATTAAAAATGGCATGAGAACAGAGGCAATATCAACAGCAAGACGTCATAGACTCATAAAGTGCAGAAACAGGCCCTTCAGCCCAACTTGTGCACACTGGCCAATATGTCCCATTTACATTAGTCCCTCCTGCAAGCATTTAATCCCTCTGAACCTGTCCTATCCATGTACCAGTCTAAATGCTTCTAAAACATTGCGATAGTCCCTGGCTCAACGACCTCCTCTGGCAGATTGTTCAATACACACCACACCCTTTGTGTGAAAAAGTTATCTCCCTCTTTTTTTAGTTCGGTTTCATTTAGTTTAGAGACACAGCATGGAAACAGGCCCTTCGGCCCACCGAGTCCGCGCTGGAATTTAGAAGGATGAGAGGAGATCTTATTGAAACGTATAAGATTATTAAGGGGTTGGACACGTTAGAGGCAGGAAACATGTTCCCAATGTTGGGGGAGTCCAGAACAAGGGGCCACAGTTTAAGAATAAGGGGTAGGCCATTTAGAACTGAGATGAGGAAAACCTTTTTCAGTCAGAGAGTTGTGAATCTGTGGAATTCTCTGCCTCAGAAGGCAGTGGAGGCCAATTCTCTGAATGCATTCAAGAGAGAGCTGGATAGAGCTCTTAAGGATAGTGGAGTCAGGGGGTATGGGGAGAAGGCAGGAACAGGGTACTGATTGAGAATGATCAGCCATGATCACATTGAATGGCGGTGCTGGCTCGAAGGGCCGAATGACCTCCTCCTGCACCTATTGTCTATTGTCTATTGACCAGCAATCCCCGCACACTAACACTATCCTACACACACTAGTGACTATTTTTACATTTGCCAAGCCAATTAACCTACAAACCTGCACGTCTTTGGAGTGTGGGAGGAAACCGAAGATCTCGAATAAAACCCACGCAGGTCACGGGGAGAACGTACAAACCTTGTACAGACGGCGCCTGTAGTCGGGATGGAACCCGGGATCTCTAACGCTGTGAGGCAGCAACTCCACCGTGCCCTAAATTTATTAGAAAGGTTGGCATGTGGTGTGTGTCAGAGTAAGTCCAGAGGTGGAAAGACCAGTTGTCTCCTGTTGTGATCATAATTAATGGCTGCAGATGAAGGTTAGTATAACCTGGCTCTGGATATTTTGGCAAATAATGTCCTGCGGTTTCTGGAAGCATGCACCATTGCTATTTTGGAAGGTGGAATCCAAGTATCTAGGCCATCCCATGACACAGCTGGTGTTATCAAAACGCATCCTTTTATCTCAAACAAAAAAATACAACTTGTATTTTATAATTTATGGAATGCCTGGAGAAGTGTACATTTACTTTGGCAGGCATTAACTAAAATATCATTCCCTTCATGGTTTCGAAGGAATAAATAAAGATAAAATGAAGAAACTTGGAACTGCAGACGTTGGTTTATCAAAAAAGGCACAAAGTGCTGGAGTAACTTAGCTGCTCAGCGGGTCAGGCAGCATCTCTGGAGTCAGGTATCTATGTTGAAGAAGGGTCCTGACCAGAAACATCACCGAACCATGATGAAAAAGGGTCCCGACTCGAAACGTTTTCCATGTTCACCAGAGATGTTGCCTGACCCGCTGAGTTACTCCAGCACTCTGTGAAACGCCACCTATCCATGTTCTCCAGAGATGCTGCCTGACCCGCTGAGTTACTCCAGCACTCTGTGAAACGCCACCTATCCATGTTCTCCGGAGATGCTGCCTGACCCGCTGAGTTACTCCAGCACTTTATGTCATTAAAAAAAAAGAAAAACTGATGCTGTTATCAGGATCCAGGTGGGCAGGGAGGGATGGTGGAATCATGGACTAGCAGACATAGATTTTAATATATGGCTGACATGCAGAAACTTTAAAAAGGGAAAGGGAAAGGCACGGTGGCGTGGCGGTAGATTTGCTGCCTCACAGCGCCTGAGACCCGGGTTCGATCCTGACTACGGGTGCTGTCTGTACGAAGTTTGTACGTTCTCCCCGTGACCCGCGTGGGTTTTCTCCGAGATCTCCGGTTTCCTCCCACACTCCAAAGACATACAGGTATTGTGGATTAATTGGCTTGTTGTAAATGTATATTTGTTCCTAATGTGTGTAAGGTAGTGTTAATGTGCGGGGATCGCTGGTCGGTGCGGACTCAGTGGGACGAAGGGCCAGTTTCCGCGCTGTATCTCTGAACTAAACGAAACTGTAGTCTTCTCACTGCCAGTTTCCTATAATTATGTGTGTTTGTGCAGAGAAGAACAGAGGCCTAAAAAATATTCCTTTCTGTTTTGGATGTTGGCACGAAGCAGTTCCTGCTGTGAATCAGCAATGATTTTGAGTACTTTCTTGTCCGCGTCCTGCTCAACCAATGTCCCCAAAGAGGCCACTTTTCAAGTGATGTGCCCTGCTGAAATATCGCCATTAAAATATCACTTAATAGAGTACGCTCCCCTTGTGCATGTCAGAGGGCATCTCCCGATTGTCCAAATGCAAACTCCAGATTCTATGGAAGACAACCCTGCATTTTCTGCCCTCAGCCTTTCTCAGACTTTGAAAGGAACTAAGCTCACATAATAAGTTTATATCTCCCGGTCTGTCAAGTCCCAATGAAAATAAAACAGATTGGAACAGCTGCTGAAGATTTATCTGCTCACACCTGCTGTTGTCCCCAGCATAACGCTCGTCCTTTCATTACTCCAATGAGTTGGGGTGACGTGCAGGTGGGGTTGGCCAACTGTCCCGTATTAGCCGGGACATCCCGTATTTTGGGCTAAATTGGTTTGTCCCGTATGGGACCGCTCTTGTCCCGTATTAGGCCCGGGGGTCGTTGTCGGCCGGGACAGTGTGGGCTAACGGAGTGTGTTCGGGGAGCGGGGCCGAGTGTGTTCGTGTTCGCCTAACGGAGGCCGCGTAGCGGGAGCACGTGGCCGCTGGCTGGGTGAGGTCACGTGGGGCGCGGGGTGGTGACGTCACCTTGTCCCGTATTTGGGAGTGAGATAGTTGGCAACCCCTATGTGGAGGGGATACCAACCCACCTATGATTATCTTTGTAGATACAGAGTGGTACATGCATTGGCAGTGTGACAATAGACAATAGGTGCAGGAGTAGGCCATTCGGCCCTTCGAGCCAGCACCGCCATTCAATGTGATCATGGCTGATCATTCTCAATCAGTACCCCATTCCTGCCTTTCTCCCCATACCCCCTGACTCCGCTATCCTTAAGAGCTCTATCCAGCTCTCTCTTGAATGCATTCAGAGAATTGGCCTCCATTGTCTTCTGAGGCAGAGAATTCCACAGATTCACAACTCTCTGACTGAAAAAGTTTTTCCTCATCTCAGTTCTAAATGGCCTACCCCTTATTCTTAAACTGTGGCCCTTGTTCTGGACTCCCCCAACACTGGGAACATGTTTCCTGCCTCTAACGTGTCCAACCCCTTAATAATCTTATACGTTTCGATAAGATCCCCTCTCATCCTTCTAAATTCCAGTTTATACAAGCCTAGTCACTCCAGTCTTTCAATATATGACAGTCCCGCCATTCCGGGAATTAACCTAGTAAACCTATGCTGCACGCCCTCAATAGCAAGAATATCCTTCCTCAAATTTGGAGACCAAAACTGCACACAGTACTCCAGGTGCGGTCTCACTAGGGCCCTGTACAACTGCAGAAGGACCTCTTTGCTCCTATACTCAACTCCTCTTGTTATGAAGGCCAACATTCCATTGGCTTTCTTCACTGCCTGCTGTACCTGCATGCTTCCTTTCAGTGACTGATGCACTAGGACACCCAGATCTCGTTGTAACACCCAGATCTCGTTGCAGTTTGGTTTGTTTTAACTAGAAAAATTGGGTCTTAAATCTCTTTTGTACGAGGATCAGGTCAGCATTCAAAATTATCCTCTTGATGCCACTTTCCAGTTGCAAATCCAGACCGCCAAATAAAGGTGGCTGGTTGCCAAACATGTTAACTCCCCGACTCATTCCCACACTGACCTTTCTGTCCTGGGCCTCCTCCACTGTCAGAGTGAGGCCCAGCGCAAATTGGAGGAACGGCACCTCATATTTCGCTTGGGCGGCTTACACCCCAGCGGTATTAACATTGATCATAAGTCATGCAGCGTAGGTTTACTAGGTTAAATCCCGGAATGGCGGGACTGTCGTATGTTGAAAGACTGGAGTGACTAGGCTTGTATACATTGGAATTTAGAAGGATGAGAGGGGATCTCATCGAAACGTATAAGATTATTAAGGGGTTGGACACGTTAGAGGCAGGAAACATTTTCCCAATGTTGGGGGAGTCCAGAACAAGGGGCCACAGTTTAAGAATAAGGGGTAGGCCATTTAGAACTGAGATGAGGAAAAACCTTTTCAGTCAGAGAATTAGATTTAGCTCTTTGGGCTAAGGGAATCAAGGGATGTGGGGAAAAAGCAGGAACGGGGTACTGATTTTGGATGATCAGCCGTGATTATATTGAATGGCGGTGCTGGCTCGAAGGGCTGAATTGCCTACTCCTGCACCTATTTTCTATGTTTCTATGTTTACCTTTCAGTCTGAAGAAGGCTCTCGACCCGAAACGTCAGCCATTCCTTCTCTCCAGAGATGCTGCCTGTCCCGCTGAGTTACTCCAGCATTTCGTATCTACCTTCTGCATGAACATGCACCTGCAGTTCTTTCCAACACGCCTCTTTTGTTTCCCTGCTCTGTTCCAAAGCAGGGCAAAGACTCGTCTTTTCTCAAAGAGCGTTCAAAAGATGTTGAGAAATGGGAAGGCCACGAACTTCAGTAAATAAAAACGATGGAGATTGATTTGAAGATTCGGGAAAAGGGTTTTGCTACTTTGACAAATGTCCTTCCTGGTGAGTTGGATCTTGATGCATGTGCTGATGTCTCACAGCTCATGATATCACGTCAAATGTGCGTGATTTGTGCTGTTCAACTAGATATGGAACATGGAACAGTACAGAGGATAGACACGGCAAGGTGGAGTGACATTCATTACTCTTTATCTCTCCACATCATCGTCTGTATCTCTCGTTTCCCTTTTCCCTAACCAGTCTGAAGAAGGATCTTGACCCAAAACATCATCCATCCTTCTCTCCACAGACGTTGCCTGAACCGCTGAGTTACTCTAGCATTTTGTGTCTATCTTTGGTCCAATCCAGCATCTGCAGTAGTTGGTTTCTGCAGTTCTGCTGGGTTCTGAACTCATAAACACATTTCAAATCATATGATTTGACGGCACGGTGGCGCAGCGGTAGAGTTGCTGCCTTACAGCGAATACAGCGCCGGAGACTCAGGTTCGATCCTGACTACGGGCGCCGTCTGTACGGAGTTTGTACGTTCTCCCCGTGACCTGCGTGGGTTTTCTCCGAGATCTTCGGTTTCCTCCCACACTCCAAAGACGTACAGGTTTGTAGGTTAATTAGCTGGGCAAATGTAAAAATTGTCCCTAGTGGGTGTAGGATAGTGTTAGTGTGCGGGGATCGCTGGGTGGCGCGGACCCGGTGGGCCGAAGGGCCTGTTTCTGCGCTGTATCTCTAAATCTAAATCTAAAAAATATGTTGATTATTTTTAATATTGTCTTTATACCTATTTTTAATATTGTCTTTTTACCTTACTAATGTCATTTATTTAAATCTTATTTATCCTTGGAATATTACTGCTGAGGTGACCCGTTGTCTTGTCAAATACATTTCATTGTACCGTTGACCCTGTGTCAACCTACATATGACAAATAACATTTATTATTATTATATTATATTAGTACCGCACAGGAACTGGCCCTTTGGTCCACAATATTTGTGCTGAACATAATATTAGGTTGAACTAATCTCCTCTGTCTGCTTGGGAAACATATCTCTCCATATCCAGTTGAAATCATGAACAATGCATGTGTTGATGTTTTACAGTTCACCTCCCGACAGCTGGCAACTGCTTTACCAGAGAAAGCATTGTATCGGGATGTATCACAGCTTGGTTTAGGAACAGCTCCATCCAGGACCGCAAGAAATTGCAGCGAATTGTGGACGCAGCCCAGACCAACCTCCCCTCCATTGACTCCATCTACACCTCACGCTGCCTCGGCAAGGCCAGCAACCCAGACCATCACACAAACCAACCTCCCTTCCATTGACTGGAATTTAGAAGGATGAGAGGAGATCTTATCGAAACGTACAAGATTATTAAGGGGTTGGACACGTTAGAGGCAGGAAACATGTTCCCAATGTTGGGGGAGTCCAGAACAAGGGGCCACAGTTTAAGAATAAAGAGTAGGCCATTTAGAACTGAGATGAGGAAAAACCTTTTCAGTCAGAGAGTTGTGAATCTGTGGAATTCTCTGCCTCAGAAGGCAGTGGAGGCCAATTCTCTGAATGCATTCAAGAGAGAGCAAGATAGAGCTCTTAAGGATAGTGGAGTCAGGGGGTATGGGGAGAAGGCAGGAACGGGGTACTGATTGAGAATGATCAGCCATGATCACATTGAATGGTGGTGCTGGCTCGAAGGGCCGAATGGCCTCCTCCTGCACCTATTGTCTATTGTCTATTGACTCCACTTACACCTCACGCTGCCTCGGCAAGGTCAGCAGCATAATCAAGGACCAGTCTCACCCCGGTCACTCACTCTTCTCCCCTCTCCCATCGGGCAAGAGGTACAGAAGTGTGAAAACGCACACCTCCAGATTCAGGGACAGTTTCTTCCCGGCTGTTATCAGGCAACTGAACCATCCCACCACAACCAGAGAGCAGTGCTGAACTACTATCTACCTCATTGGTGACCCTCAGACTGTACTTCATCAGACTTTACTGGCTTTACCTTGCACTGAACGTTATTCCCTTATCACGTATCTGTACATTGTAAATCTATCGATTGTGATCTTGTATTGTCTTTCTGCTGACTACTCAGCACGCAACAAAAGCTTTTCACTGTACCTCGGTACACGTGACAATAAACTAAACCGAAACTGATACGAAAATAGACTTGCAAGTCAGAGGGATGTGGGAGGATACCTGAGCACCACACAATTTGGGTGATAAGAAACACGCTAAATGTAGACAGCACCAGAGGGCAGGATTGAACCTGGGTCACTGGAATTGGGAGTCACCAGTTGTATTTTTGTTGATGCCATTCTGTTCTGGTCACAGTCTGAGCTTCAGAAACACGCACACCCAACAAAGAAACTCTCCCAACACAAGCAACTGCATTACAAAAAGACACACAGGGTGCTGGAGTAACTCAGCGGGTCAGGCAGCATCTCTGGAGAACATGGATAGGTGACGTTTCACAGGGTGCTGGAGTAACTCAGCGGGTCAGGCAGCATCTCTGGAGAACATTGATAGGTGACGTTTCACAGAGTGTTGGAGTAACTCAGCGGGTCAGGCAGCATCTCTGGAGAACATGGATAGGTGACGTTTAGTGTCGGCACTGTTTGTGCGTTGAGAGAAAAGGAATGGAATAAAGGAAAGAAAATAAAGAAAACACGAGGAAGGGGAAGTGGAAAGAGAAAGTGAAAAAGACAGAAACCAGAAAATATGGCATTTGAACAAATACATTCAAATATAATAATAAATATAAAATAGTTGATGTTTATTTGCAAATTCCGCGCTGTGTTGTGGTTCCAAGTCCTGGGGGGACAGGGGGCTGAAGGGCCTGTTTCATTGCTGCACATTTTAGCTAAACTAAACTAATCTAAACTAAACTAAACTATATTAAACTAGTGTGACCGATGATCGATGGTCAGCATGGACTCGATGGGCCGAATGGCCCGTTCCTATACGGCATCTCTAAATTAAACTAAACTAGTGCGAACGACTGATCGATGGTCGGTACGGTTTCGGTGGGCCGAAGGGCCTCTTTCCATGCTCCATCTCTAAACTCAACTAGTGCGAACGACTGATCGATGGTCGGTACGGTTTCGGTGGGCCGAAGGGCCTCTTTCCATGCTCCATCTCTAAACTAAACTAGTGTGAGTGGGTGATCGCTGGTGGACGGGGACTCGGTGGGCCGAAGTGGCCTGTTTCCCGGCTGTGTCATTCAGTCAATAACACGTCTACCATGAGATAACACGAGTGAAAATGCTTAAAATTTAAAATGCTACAAAGCAGGCCAGGAAGTATTTGCAGAAAGATAAAAACCGAGTGAACTCGGTGGGCCGAAGGGCTTGTTTCACCTGATGTGTACCTGAACTAAAAACTAAAACGAAAAGAGAGCCTGACAAACAATTATGTTGACCAGTTAAAATCACGTGACAACGATTTCGCAGGTCAAGGTTCTTAAATATGAATGAAGATGGAACAAAATAACAAATGTTTTTTTTATAGACAATCGACAATAGACAATAGGTGCAGGAGGAGGCCATTCGGCCCTTCGAGCCAGCACCGCCATTCAATGTGATCATGGCTGATCATTCTCAATCAGTACCCCGTTCCTGCCTTCTCCCCATACCCCCTGACTCCGCTATCCTTAAGAGCTCTATCCAGCTCTCTCTTGAATGCATTCAGAGAATTGGCCTCCACTGCCTTCTGAGGCAGAGAATTCCACAGATTCACAACTCTCTGACTGAAAAAGTTTTTCCTCATCTCAGTTCTAAATGGCCTACCCCTTATTCTTAAACTGTGGCCCCTTGTTCTGGACTCCCCCAACATTGGGAACATGTTTCCTCGCCTCTAACGTGTCCAACCCCTTAATAATCTTATACGTTTCGATAAGATCTCCTCTCATCCTTCATTTTTGCCACCATCCCATCTGGAAACCGACCCCAGGGAACGTTTTATAAACGGTCAGTCATTGAGATGTTAAAGACCCGTTTAGGAAGTCATTTCTTTAATGGGGGCCAAGGCTACAAAAACTCTGTGCAGAATCACGGTTTCAACATTTGAAAGAAAATTCCAGTGATAATTTCCGTGGAATATTTCAGCTCCAGAAAAATGGAATTACTTTAATACTTATGCCAACCTTATGAAAATTAACATGATTTTATCGGCACCTCTAGTATAGTTTGGTTGTGAGACATAGCGCGGAAACAGTCCGAGTCCACGCCGACCAGCGTTCCCCGCACACTAAAACACTATCCTACACGCACAAGGGACAATTTACAATTTTACCGAAGTCAATTAGCCTTCAAAACTGCGCGTCTTTGGAGCGTGGGAGGAAACCGGAGCACCCGGAGAAAACCCACGCCATCACAGGGAGAACGTACAAACTCCGTACAGACAGCACACGTAGTCAGGATTGAACCCGGGTCTCTGGCGCTGTGAGGCAGCAACTCTACCGCCGTGCCACCGTGCCGCCATTCCAGAACAAGGGGCCACAGTTTAAGAATAAGGGGTAGGCCATTTAGAACGGAGATGGGGAACAACTTTTTCAGTCAGAGAGTTGTGAATCTGTGGAATTCTCTGCCTCAGAAGGCAGTGGAGGCCAATTCTCTGAATGCATTCAAGAGAGAGCTGGATAGAGCTCTGAAGGATAGCGGAGTCAGGGGGTATGGGGAGAAGGCAGGAACGGGGTACTGATTGAAAATGATCAACCATGATCACATTGAATGGCGGTGCTGGCTCGAAGGGCCGAATGGCCTCCTCCTGCACCTATTGTCTATTGTCATTGGATAAATAACACGTCCCTCTCCAACGAAGGGATTATGCAACTTTTCTCTTTGGCGCCGTTGCTCCCAGGATTATAATCCCACATCTTTGTATTATTTATGGTTATGTTGAGAGCTAATTAATTTTTTAAACACGTATCTCCTGGGAGTGGGCTGCGTGCAGTTTCCAAGCGGAGATGTTAACAGTAGGAACAGCAATAGCACAGCGAGGTGGAGTGGAAACACTGGCTTCATTCGAGCTGCCCTTTGCCTCCCGCTGTCTCCACACTGCAACCGACTGCCCTTTAATTGTGAACTCATTCACTGCACACAACAAGCCCACAAGGACCACAAGCTCCTGGGATTCAACCAAACCGCCAGGCTGGAGATCTTTTAATAGCAAAGATGGCAGAGTTGACTCTTAAGACGTTTATTCCAGATTTCCCAGCATATTAAACATAGAAACATAGAAAATAGGTGCAGGAGTAGGCCATTCGGCCCTTCGAGCCTGCACCGCCATTCAATATGATCATGGCTGATCATCCAACTCAGTATCCCGTAACTGCCTTCTCTCCATACCCCCTGATCCATTTAGCCACAAGGGCCATATCTAACTCCCTCTTAAATATAGCCAATGAACTGGCCTCAACTACCTTCTGTGGCAGAGAATTCCACAGATTCACCACTCTCTGTGTGAAGAAAAACGTTCTCATCTCGATCCTAAAAGACTTCCCCCTTATCCTTAAACTGTGACCCCTATTCAGGGATTCCTGCTGCTGTAACATGTACATGATTGTGCTGTTCAACAAGATGAGGAACATAGAACAAACAGTACAGCACATTAGTGCGGGTGTCAGGGGTTATGGGGAGAAGGAAGGCAGGAGAATGGGGTTCGGAGGGAGAGATAGATCAGCCGTGATCGAATGGCAAAGTAGACTTGATGGGCCAAATGGCCTGGTTCTGCTCCTATCACTCATGACCTTATGGCATCTTCTGAACCCTCTCCAAAGCCTCCATGGGGGCGGCCAGAAGTGCACGCAATATTCCAAACGAGGCCTGACCAACGTCCTAAAAAGCTGCAACGTGACCTCCTGACTCTTAAACTCAATGCTCCATGCGATGAAAGCAAGCCGACTGTTGGCAGTGACACGAGATGCATCTTTCCACCCAAAGAGTCCTTCAGGAATGGAAGCTGTCAGAAGGGAACAGGCCCGGGTGAGTTATGAGGGAGTAGCAGTGTCGTGTGCAGGTGTCAGAATTCAGACCTCACCTTGGCACTCTGTCAAATTAAAATCAATATTAAAATTGTGAACCTGGCCTCGAAGAATTGATCATAAAAGCTGTCATGGTCTGGTACTGATTCATCCGTTAGCTAAAGGGTTTGATCATTTCCAAATGACTTTGGTTGCACCCACTCCAACCTCTAAATGCATCTTGCAAGCCGTTCAGTGATAAATGCAACCTTGCAGTTTTTAAACCATCTTATGGAAATTGGTCAGCATCTTCAAAGTGCTTTTTAGAAATCCATTTGCCTTCCATGCACACATTTTCACATGAACAAAGCTGTTGTGAAAATAATAGAACTTTAGATGCAATATGGCCCATTGAGTTATGCCTGGGGTAACTCAGCGGCTCAGGCAGCACCTCTGGAGAAAGGTAATAGGTGATGTTTCGGGTCAAGATCCTTCTTCAGACCCTAATGATCCTTCTTCATCCTCAATATTGATGGTCTCCCAGTACCCACCTCCCCTCACATCCGGAATCTTAGAATCATCTTTGATCAAACCCTCTCCTTCGACAAACACATCAAACACATCACAAAGACAGCCTTCTTCCACCTCAAAAACATTGCCCGTCTCCGTCCATCCCTCTCCTCCACAGCTGCAGAAACCCTCATCCATGCCTTCATCACCTCCAGTCTGGACTACTGCAACAGCCTCCTCTATGGCTCACCCTCAAAAATCATCAGTAAACTTCAATACATTCAAAACTCCGCTGCCCGTCTACTCACCCACTCCCCGATCCGTGACCATATCACCCCGTCCTTTACAAACTCCACTGGCTCCCCATCCCCCAGAGAATCCAGTACAAAATCCTCCTCATGACCTACAAAGCCCTCCATAACCTGGCCCCATCCTACCTGACTGACCTCCTCCACAGGCACACTCCCACCTGCACCCTCCGCTCTGCTGCTGCCAATCTCCTGTCCCCCCCCCATCCGGACCAAACTCAGATCCTGGGGGGACAGGGCTTTCTCCATCGCTGCTCCCACCCTATGGAACTCACTGCCCCAAACCGTCAGAGACTCCTCCTCACTCACCACATTCAAAACATCACTGAAGTGTCACCTGTTCAGCACTGCCTTCAACCACTGAAGGTCACCTCACCTTCTGTCTCCTTTCTCTGTTTGTTTACTTATTTATCTATTTATTCACTTCTCTATGTTCTAGAAATCCCTGTAAAGCGTCTTTGAGTGTTTGAAAAGCGCTATATAAATGTAATGCATTATTATTATTATTATTAAAGAGCCTGTCCCAGTTACGCGATTTTTAAGGCGACTGCCGGCGACTGTCAAAGTCGTAGCATAAGAAAATAACTGCAGATGCTGGTACAAGTCGTCCCCTCCTCCTTCCCGGAAACAACTTTAGATAGTTCCTCTGTCCCTCTCTTCCCCTCCTCCTTCCCTGATACAACTTTAGATAGTTCCTCTGTCCCTCTCTTCCCCTCCTCCTTCCCAGATCTCCCTCTATCTTCCTGTCTCCTCCTATATCCTTCCTTTGTCCCGCCCCCCCCTGACATTGACTGGGTAAATGTAAAAATTGTCCCTAGTGTGTGTAGGATAGTGTTAGTGTGCGGGGATCGCTGGGCGGCGCGGACTCGGTGGGCCGAAGGGCCTGTTTCCACGCTGTATCTCTAAATCTAAATCTAAAACAATAGCATCTGTGGCTCCTCCCTCTGCATGTGGCCTCTGCTTCGCCCGGTACCCTGGCCAGGATTACGTACGGGGTGTCACGCCACTGGATCTCCGCGCCAGCACCGCGCCAGATCCTCGACACACCGGCACTCACACCTGGACAGTTAGTCACAGGATGGCCAAACAGTGGGATTGTGCCTTTAGCATTCTCAACTCCAGCCCTCTGCTGATCAACATTCCGAAGCTTCACTCCGTTATCAGTCACATGGCTGAATGGAGCTTGTCTTTATCTCTCCACATCTGTATTGCAAGGCATCGTGACTGGAATCATTAGCGACCTATGGTGAGCATAATCATTAAGCCCACAAGCCCACATGTAAAGCCAATTCTGCTCCAATAACTGGTGCAGAAGAACTGCTTATTATAAATGCTTATTGTAAGGTCACTGTAACACTTTTTACATTCCTTCCACAAGCCAGAATGCTGTCCGATTCACCTCTACCACATTGCGGGCATTGGACTTGAATGTCCAACGGAACTGGAGCATTACTGGATGGGGCACACTGGCGCAGCGGGTAGAGCTGCTGCCTTGTAGCGCCAGAGATCCGGGTTCGATCCTGACCTCGGCTGCTGTCTTTGCGGAGTTCGCACGTTCTCCCTGTGATCTCTTGGGTACTCTGCTTTCCTCCCGCATCCTAAAGACGTGTTGGTTTGTAGGTTAAATGACCCTCTGTAAACTGCCCCCTTGCGTGTAGGGGGAGTGGATGAGAGGGTGAAGTAACATAGAACTAGTGTGAACGGGTGATCGGTGTGGATTTGCCAGGTTGAAGTGCCTGTTTCCAATCTGTATCTCTAAACTTGCAGCAGCACAACAGGTAGGTAAACATATTACTCGGAAAAACCAAGGTGGGTGAACATATTACTCTGAAAAACCCATAATCAACAACACAAAAGAAAAGTTCAGTATATATAGATATGCTTCTTAAAGGTGTAGATTGATAGATTCTCGATCAGTGCGGGTGTCAGGGGTTACGGGGAGAAGGCAGGAGAATGGGGTTGGGAGGGAGAGATAGATCAGCCATGATAGAATGGTGACTTGATGGGCCGAATGGCCTAACTCTGCTCATACAGCTTGTACTTATGAAAAACAAAACAGAGAAGTAAATAGACAAGAGCAATGCAAAATAATAATAATAATAATAATAATAATAATAATAATAATACATTTCATTTGTATAGCGCTTTTCTGGAAACTCAAAGACGCTTAACAGAGCAAGTAAAACATAACAATAAATAAATAAACGAACAAAAAAGGAAGGATAAGGAGAAGCAACGATCAGTGGTTGAAGGCAGTGTTGAACAGGTGAGTCTTATGTGATGTTTTGAATGTGGTGAGTGAGGAGGAGTCTCTGATGGTTTGAGGTAGTGAGTTCCAGAGGGTGGGAGCAGCGATGGAGAAAGTCCTGTCCCCCCAGGATCTGAGTTTGGTCCGGATGAGGGGGGACAAGAGGTTAGCAGCAGCAGAGCAGAAAAACAATGTCCCCCAAGTCCAGATAGTTCCGAGCCCATTTAGGGGTTGTATTGATGAATAGCCTGATGGTTGTTGAAGAAAGACATTCTTGCCATAGAGGGAGTACAGAGAAGGTTCACCAGATTGATTCCTGGGATGGCAGGACTTTCATATGAAGAAAGACTGGATAGACTCGGCTTGTACTCGCTGGAATTTAGAAGATTGAGGGGGGATCTTATAGAAACTTACAAAATTCTTAAGGGGTTGGACAGGCTCGATGCAGGAAGATTGTTCCCGATGTTGGGGAAGTCCAGAACAAGGGGTCACAGTTTAAGGATAAGGGAGAAGTCTTTTAGGACCGAGATGAGAAAGTTTTTTTTCACAGAGAGTGGTGAATCTGTGGAATTCTCTGCCACAGAAGGTAGTTGAGGCCAGTTCATTGGCTATATTTAAGAGGGAGTTAGATGTGGCCCTTGTGGCTAAAGGGATCAGGGGGTATGGAGAGAAGGCAGGTACGGGATACTGAGTTGGATGATCAGCCATGATCATATTGAATGGCGGTGCAGGCTCGAAGGGCCGAATGGCCTACTCCTGCACCCATTTTCTATGTTTCTATGATGTTGCCGATGCATAATCTCAGCAACTCAAAAACATCCACTGACTGTGCCTTTGGTTGCACCACAGACTTCAGTTTTTGCATTATTATGGTTGCCATTATTACAGTTATTAATTTGTGGTATTATTGATTGAAAGTCAAGAGACTCAAGTATTTAATTGCCGTATGTATCAACAATGGAACAATTACATTCTTATCCACAACTGCATACCAAGCCTGCAAAACACAATCGCATAGATAATGTGTTGCTTTTTTGTGTTGCGTGCTAACCAATCAGCGGAAACACGATACATGATTACCATCAAGCCGACCAGAGTGTACAGAAAGGAAATAAAGGGAATAATGTTTAGTACAGATAGATTCCGATTAAAGATAGTCCGAGACTCTCCAGTGGGGTAGATGGGAAGTCACGACCACTCTCTAGTTGGTGATACTGAGCACATTGCATCAAGTGCAGGAAGGAACTGCAGATGCTGGTTTACACCAAAGATAGACACATAATGCTGGAGTAACTCAGCGGGACAGGCAGCACCTTTGGAGAGAAGGAATGGGTGATGTTTCCGGTCGAGACTGACCCTAACTGTCTCCCATTCCTCTCCAGAGATGCTACCTGACCCGCTGAGTTGCTGGTGCAGTTTGTGTCAGAAAATAACTGCAGATGCTGGTACAAATCGGAGGTATTTATCTCACACAATTCTGGAGTAACTCAATCTTCAATCTTCAGATTGAAAGTATGGGGAGGGGGGATGAGGAGGGGGAACTGGAGGTAAGAAAAGGCCAGAACAAATCAGGGTCGGCAACAGATGACCAAGGAATTCAGCCGCAGCGGTAGAGTTGCTGCTTTACAGCGAATGCAGCGCCGGAGACTCAGGTTCAATCCTGACTACGGGTGCTGTACTGTAAGGAGTTTGTACGTTCTCCCCGTGACCTGCGTGGGTTTTCTCCGAGATCTTCGGTTTCCTCCCACACTCCAAAGACGTACAGGTATGTAGGTTAATTGGCTGGGTAAATGTAAAAATTGTCCCTAGTGGGTGTAGGATAGTGTTAATGTGCGGGGATCGCTGGGCGGCACGGACTTGGAGGGCCGAAAAGGCCTGTTTCCGGCTGTATATATATGATATGATATGATATGATCACATTGAATGGTGGTGCTGGCTCGAAGGGCCGAATGGCCTCCTCCTGCACCTATTGTCTATTAAATGATGTCTTTCCGATGCAGCGTGAAGTGTAGATGGAGTCAATGGTGGAGACTAATTCTGCTCATTCTTTCTCGATTCAACATTCTTTCTTCTACGTTTTCGCCCACAGAAAGACAGCAGGAAGTGGAGCGTTCAACATTCTAGGGTGAATCCATTTTCCTTTTCCCACTTCCCGCAGCTGGAGGTTTTGGTTCCAATAACCAGAGGAGTTCAGAGCGGAGATGGCAGCGGCACCACATCTCCTCCTTCCAAGAACACTCTCCCTTTCAGCCAAACCTTGCTGCCAAAGAGGATTAACTCTGTATCTGTAAAGTAACTGCAGCAATTAGAAGATCTTGCCGCATGCCAAGATTGACTAGCAGAAACATGGAGACACAGGGGGGAGATTGCAGGCGCTGGAATCTAGATCAAAGCACGACGTGCTGGAGGAACTCTGCGGGTCAGGCAGCGTCTTTGGAGGGAAGGTCGGGACCCTTCTTCTTAAGACTGCTTCTTTGACCAATGGAACATAGTCAACCGTGAGACGAATTCTGCTCATTTTTTTTCTCGCCACAACATTCTTTCTTCTACTTTCTCACACAGAACAAATAGCAGGAAGTGGAGTTTCAACATCCGAGAGTCAATCCAGTTTTCCTTTCACCACTTCTCGGAACAGCACAGGAACGGGCCCTTCGGCCCACAATGTCCATGCCAAACATGATGCCAAGTTCAACCGATCTCACCTGCCTTAACGTGATCCATCTCCCTTCATTCCCTGCATACCTAATTAAAAGCCTCTTAAACGCCACCCCAGGCAATGGATTCCAAGCCCCGCCAACTCTCTGGGTGATAAACCTGCTCCGCGCATCTGCATTAAATTTTCCCCCTCTCGCCCTTAAGCGATGCCCTCCAGTATTGGCCATTCCCACCCTGGGGTAAAGGTTCTGACTGTCTACCCTATCTGTGCCTCTCATCATTTTATGTATTTCTATCAAGTCTCCTCTCCGCCTCCAACAGTCTATGTCTATCCAACCTCTCCCTGTCGCGGAAAAGTTCCCCATCCTGGCAACATCCATAAGTTCATAAAGTCCAGGAGCAGAATTAGGCCATTCGGCCCATCAAGTCTACTATGCTATTCAATCATGGTTGATCTATCTCTCCCTCCCAACTCCGTTCACCTGCCTTCTCCCCATAACCCCTGACACCCGCGCTAATCAAGAATCCGACAATCTCCGCCTGAAAAATATCCACTGACTTGGTCTGCACAATGAATTCTACAGATTAACCATCATCTGTTCCAATATCCAATTGTGTGGCTTAGTGGAAGTTATTTTAGTTTAGTTTAGAGATACAGCGCGGAAACAGGCCATTCGGCCCACCGAGTCCGCAACGACCAGCGATCCCCGCACACTTACACTATCCTACACTAGGGCCAATATAAATAAAAAACGTTTCTTATACCAAGCCAATTATCCTACAGACCTTAACGTCTTTGGAGTGTGGGAGGAAACCGAAGATCTCGGAGAAAACCCACACAGGTCACGGGCAGAACGTACAAACTCCGTACAGACGGCGCCCGTAATCAGGATCGAACCTGAGTCTCCGACGCTGCATTCGCTGTAAGGCAGCAACTCTACCGCTGCGCCACCGTGCCGCAAATTTATTTTAGTTTAGTTTAGAGATACAATGTGGAAACAGGCCCTTCGGCCCACCGAGTCCGCACCGACCAGCGATCCCCGCACACTTACACTATCCTACACTAGGGGCAATTTAAATTAAAAACCTTTCTTATACCAAGCCAATTATCCTACAGACCTTAATGTCTTTGGACTGTGGGAGGAAACCGAAGATCTCGGAGAAAACCCATGTAGGTCATGGGGAGAACGTACAAACTCCGTACAGACAGCACCCGTAGTCAGGATCGAACCTCGGGATCTCTGGCGCTATGAGCTCTGAAAGGCAGCAACTCTACCACTGCGCCACAACATGGCCACCTTTTGGAGAACATTCACGCAAAATGGTTTTGGTTATTTTGGTAAAGTTAATCATATCATATCATATCATATATATACAGCCGGAATCAGGCCTTTTCGGCCCACCAAGTCCGTGCCGCCCAGTGATCCCCGCACATTAACACTATCCTACACCCACTAGGGACAATTTTTACATTTACCCAGCCAATTAACCTACATACCTGTACTTCTTTGGAGTGTGGGAGGAAACCGAAGATCTCGGAGCAAACCCACGCAGGTCAAGGGGAGAACGTGCAAACTCCTTACAGTGCAGCACCCTTAGTCAGGATCGAACCTGAGTCTCCGGCGCTGCATTCGCTGTAAAGCAGCAACTCTACCGCTGCGCTACCGTGCCGCCATATATTTAAGCTGCCATATATTTATTCATGACAATTCTGCTCTCCAGACCAGCCCTGCTCTCCACACAGTATTTGGTCATTTTCCCAACATCTTACTTCAGTCATCTCTTTACCTTTCAGTTGGGAAAAAAAACACAAGTGCTCGACTGAACAAATTGTTCTGCTTAAAAGAATCACTTTCTCATTTAAATCCTTATTTAAGATTTTGATTTTCTAACACATTGGTCTAACCAAGCATTCAGCTTGAAATCTCGCAGCCCATTCCACAGATGGAGTAAAATTTATACTATCATTGACCAGAGCCTATTCATTACTTGAGAGAAAACTCAATGGCCCCACATGCTGCTCAACCTTGCCTGACCGCCTTTCACACATGCCTTTGAATATATTGTCTTCCCTGCCATACTTCGTTATCTCCTCTTGGACTGACTTATACCTCAACATCATGTTTGATCTAGATTAAAGTTTCATCCACACAAACCTGCCCACAATTAACTTCCTCACCACTACTTCTCTCTGCCTCTTATCTTTTGTACATTTAGGTGTAGGTTTATTATTGTCACATGCACTGAGGTACAGTGAAAAGCTTTGTTTTGATGCTCTCCGATCAGATCAGACCAAGTCAAACTCAAGTCCAATAGCTGGAGCAAAGGGGGAGATACAGAGTGCAGAATATAGTTCTCAGCGTTGTAGCGCATCAGTTCCACAGACAAAGTCCAATGTCCGCAATGGGGTAGAGGTGAATCGGACAGTACCTGAGCTTATAGAACGTTGGGATAGTCCCTACCTTAACTACATCCTCTGGCAGCTCGTTCCATACACCCACCACCCTTTGTGTGAAAAAGTTACCCCTCAGATTCCTATTAAATCTTTTCCCCTTCATCTTAAACTTATGTCCTCTGGTCCTCGATTCCTCTGCTCTGGGCCAGAGACTCTGTGTATCTACCTGATCTATTCCTCTCATGATTTTATACACCTCAATACGATCACCCCTCATCCTCCTGCGCTCCAAGGAAAGGTGACCCAGCCTACTCAACCTCTCCCTGTGGCTCACACCCTCGAGTCCTGACAACATCCAATTAACCTACATACCTGCACGTCTTTGGAGTGTGGGAGGAAACCGAAGATCTCAGAGAAAACCCACGCAGGTCACGGGGAGAACGTACAAACTCCGTACAGACGGCGCCCGTAGTCAGGATCGAACCTGAGTCTCCGGTCCTAAATCTTCTCTGCACCCTTTCTAGCTTGACAACATCTTTCCTATAACATGGTGCCCAGAACTGAACACAATACACTAAATGCGGCCTCACAAACGCCTTATACAACTTGCAAGGTGGCCCTCTAAACCTGCCCTATTCATCCATGGGCGGCACGGTGGTGCAGCGGTAGAGTTGCTGCCTTACAGCGAATGCAGCGCCGGAGACTCAGGTTCGATCCTGACTACGGGCGCCGTCTGTACGGAGTTTGTACGTTCTCCCCGTGACCTGCGTGGGTTTTCTCCGAGATATTCGGTTTCCTCCCACACTCCAAAGACGTACAGGTATGTAGGTTAATTAGCTGGGCAAATGTAAAAATTGTCCCTAGTGTGTGTAGGATAGTGTTAATGTGCGGGGATCGCTGGGCGGCGCGGACCTGGTGGGCCGAAGGGCCTGTTTCCGCACTGTATCTCTAAATCTAAATCTAAAAAAAATCCACCTGTCTAAATGGTTCTTAAACATTGCGATAGTCCCTGCCTCAACTAACTCCTCCGGCAGCTCGTTCCATACGCCCATCACCCTCTCTCCCCACATCTGAACCCTAAGGTCATAAGGACTGGGAGTAGAATTAGGCCATTCGGCCCATCAAGTCCACTCCGCCATTCAATCATGGCTGATCTATCTCTCCCTCCGAACCCCATTCTCCTGCCTTCTCCCCGTAACCCCTGACACCCGCACTAATCAAGAATCTAGCAATCTCTGCCTGAAAAATCGTTGGAGCCACTTTTGTCGGCACTCCCCACCTGCACGTTTCTTCAACAGCTGTTTGTCATTTGCTGGAGGCTGCTTCTCAGCGGCAGACCCCCTCCCCTGCTGTTCACTCGATTCTCCTCCTCTCTCCGTGACTTCAAGCTCTTTGGGGGATCCAGCCTGCTGATTCTGCACGTGTGTGTGTGTGTGTGTGTGTGTGTGTGTGTGTGT